>NC_135206.1:2031169-2321169 GCF_050948175.1 Xylocopa sonorina | reverse complement strand
AAGTGCTAAAATAGCAATATTCTAGCATTTTTTCCTTAAAGAAAGCTAATGCTAAGAAAGCAATATTTTAGCGATATTTTCGCATTGAAGACTAACGCTAAGAAAGTAATATTTTAGCGATATTGTAGTCGCTTAGAAAACTTGCTCTTAGGAAGTTTACACTTAGCAAGATTGCATTTAGGAAGCTTACACTTAGAAAACCTGCTCTTAGAAAGATTGCGTTTGGAGAACTTGCGCTTATAAAATTTGCATTTAGGAAGTTTGCGCTTAGATCATTTGCATTTAGGAAGTTTGAGCTTAGATAGTTTGCATTTAGGAAGTTTCCGCTTAGAAGATTTGCTTTTAGGAAGTTTGAGCTTAGAAAACTAAAGCTTAGAGAGTTTGCGCTTAGAAAATTTGTGCTTAGAAGGTTTGCATTTAGGAAGTTTGCATTTGGGAAGTTTGCGCTTAGAAAGTTTGCATTTAGGAAGTTTATGCTTAGAAAACTTGCTTTTAGAAAATTTGCGCTTAGTAAGATTGCATTTAGGAATTTTGCGCTTAGAAAGTTTGCATTTTGGAAGTTTGCACTTAGATCATTTGCACTTAGGAAGTTTGAGCTTAGATAGTTTGCATTTAGGAAGTTTCCGCTTAGAAGGTTTGCCTTTAGGAAGTTTGAGCTTAGAAAACTAAAGCTGAGAAAGTTTGCGCTTAGAAAATTTGCGCTTAGAAGGTTTGCATTTAGGAAGTTTATGCTTAGAAAACTTGCTTTTAGAAAATTTGCGCTTAGTAAGATTGCATTTAGGAATTTTGCGCTTAGAAAGTTTGCATTTAGGAAGTTTGCACTTAAAAAACTTGCTGTTAGAAAAAAAAAATTCACGCTTACAAAGCTTGCACTTGTTATATTGTAGGCGCTTAGGAATCTTGCTCTTAGAAAATTTGCACTCAGAAGGTTTGCATTTAGGAAGTTTGAGCTTAGAAAACTTGCTATTGGAAAGTTTGCGCTTAGAAAGTTTACGTTTAGGAAGTTTACACTTAGAAATCTTGCTCTTAGAAAGTTGACGCTTAGAAAACTTGCACTCAGAAAGTTTGCGCTTAAAAAGTTTGCATGTAGGAAGTTTGCGCTTAGAAATCTCGCTCTTAGAAAATTTGCTCTTAGAAGGTTTGCATTTAGGAAGTTTAAGCTTAGAAAACTTACTATTGAAAAGTTTGCGCTTAGAAAGTTTACGTTTAGGAAGTTTACACTTAGAAATCTTGCTCTTAGAAAGTTGGCGCTTAGGAAACTTGCACTCAGAAAGTTTGCGCTTAAAAAGTTTGCATTTAAGAAGTTTGCACTTAGAAATTTCGCTCTTAGAAAATTTGCACTTAGAAGGTTTGCATTTAGGAAGTTTGAGCTTAGAAATCTCGCTCTTAGAAAATTTGCACTTAGAAGGTTTGCATTTAGGAAGTTTGAGCTTAGAAAATTTGCTATTGGAAAGTTTGCGCTTGGAAAGTTTACGTTTAGGAAGTTTACACTTAGAAATCTTGCTCTTAGAAAGTTGGCGCTTAGAAAACTTGCACTCAGAAAGTTTGCGCTTAAAAAGTTTGCATTCAGGAAGTTTGCGCTTAGAAATCTCGCTCTTAGAAGATTTGCTTTTAAAAGGTTTGCATTTAGGAAGTAGGACAAAGTGAGAGAGAGTGAGAGGAGAGAGAGAGAGAGAGAGAGAGAGAGAAAGAGAGAAAGACAGTGTAAAGTTGGTTTGGTCTCTGACGATATATTAAAATTGAACGACAATTAAGGTCGAAATTGTTTTCAGAAGTTTGTATAAATAATTGCAAACGCTTTTGTCGAACGTTCCATGGCGCATTAGAAATTGCAGATTGGATACTTGTCTGGGCGTTTTCTGGTACGAAGATTAATGGGGGTTTTATTTACGCGAGGGTGATTTATGTAAGCTTGTTTACACGGGTTCTATCTTTAATGGAACCGTGAGGAGAAGTTAGATCGTGAGGGATGTCGTTTTTATCGTTGTTTTCTGGTAATCCTTTGGACAGGTTTCTTTTCGAACGTTGGCAGTAGAAATTGCTATTAAAATATAATTATTAGTTGGTGATAGAAGATTTTCATTCAAGTAGACAACCTGAGGGAAATATCCATTTCTCAAGAAGTTATGGTAGAATAAGTTTAATCCTTTGCATTCGACTCCTTCTGAAATGTTAACAATAGAAAGTATTGTTAAGATAGCAATATTTTAGCAATGAAAATTAATGGCAGAATAGCAATATTTTGGCAATGGAAATTAATGGCAAAATAGCAATATTTTAGCAATGGAAATTAATGGCAAAATAGCAATATTTTAGCAATGGGAATTAATGGCAAAATAGCAATATTTTAGCAATGGAAATTAATGGCTGAATAGCAAAATTTTGGCAATGGAAATTAATGGCAAAATAGCAATATTTTGGCAATAGAAATTAATGGCAAAATAGCAATATTTTAGCAGTGGAAATTAATGGCTAAATAGCAAAATTTTTGCAATGTTTAAGTAATATTTTTGCAATGAAAACTAACGCTAAAATAGCAATAGTTTCACGATGAAAACTAATGCTAAAATAGAAATATTTTTGCAGTGAAAGCTAATGCTAAGAAAGCAATATTTTAGCACTACTTTAGCAATAGGAAATGGTACCTAAATAACAATATTTTAGCAATAGAAATTAATGGCAAAATAATAATATTTTAGTATTGAAAACTAATGCTAAAGTAGCAGTGTTTGAGTGATATTTTCGCAATGAAAACTAATGCTAAGAAAGGAATATTTTAGCACTATTTTAGCAATATTTTTACAATAGGAACTGGTGCCTAAATAACAATATTTTAACAATGGGAACTAATGCTATAATTGCAATATTTTAGCAATGAAAACTAATGCTAAGAAAGCAATATTTTAGCACTATTTTAGCAATATTTTAGCAATAGAAACTGGTGCCTAAATAACAATATTTTAACAATGAAAACTAATGTTAAAATAGCAATATTTTAGCAATGGAAATTAGTAATAGTTTAGCAATGAAAACTAATGCTAAAGTAGCAATATTTTAGAAATATTTTCGCAATGGAAATTAATGCCAAAGTAGCAATATTTTAGAAATATTTTCGCAATGAAAATTAATGCCAAAGTAGCAATATTTCAGAAATAATTTCTATTGCTAACATCTGCAAACAGTAGAAAATTTCCATTTCAATTAATAACCTGAGGGAAATATTCATTTCTCAAAAAGTTGCTGTGGAATAAGTTTAATCTCCATAACCACTAATCAATGCTGATGTATTCATCCCCTCACAGAGGACATCCGAGTGCAAAGGGTTAACACTTGGTTCACGAATATTTCTTATGCACCTACCCTCGACAGACACAGAAATTCAATTTCACGTATACATAAATGAAAACATACATCCCCTTTAAACAAACAAATACTTCCTCTGTGTACATAATTCTTGGCAGGTTGCAGTTGTTGTAGAAACTAAAAAGCGTCGTTGCTTAGCATATAACTTTTTCTATTGATAAAATGTTAGTACCTTAATAGTATTTTACAAAAATTATAGTATTAATATAGTTATAGATTTATATTAGTAATACTAATATTTAAAAAATTTCTAGATATTATTATTATATATACTAAATAACTAGAATACTGCTGAAATATTACTGTTTTAGTAAAATTAATGTTTAAATATTTTTTAATATAAATTTTAGTGTTAGTATAGTTATAGATTTATATTAGTAATAGTATATATTTAAAAATTGTTTAAATGTTAATATTACTAATATAAATCTATAACTATACTAACACTAAAATTTATATTAAAAAATGTTTAAATATTATATTTACTAAGATAGTAATATATTTCAGCAATATTTTAGTTACAAAAACTATTACCAAAATATTAATACTATAGAAACAGAAAATATTATTAAGCTTCTATTGATTCAACATCTTTCTAAATCAGCTTATTTCATTAAAAAAATAAAAATAAAAATACGAAATAGGCATCGTCTTTCTATAAAAAAAACCTGTCTAAAGTCAAACAACAGTCTCTCCCTACCCAATTACAAAATTGACGTTCAGATCGACAAACAGGCTCGCAAGGGACAGCCATTACAGTTTAAGTTTCGCTTCTTTATTAATTTTGATACTCTTAATAGAATACTGTATCCAAACATCGAACCAGGAGCCATTAAACTTGGGGTTCCTCTCTCCTTGTGGCAATGAATCCTTAAATTTCATCACGAACTTACTGTAGCTGCACATAATTAGTAGCAATCTTAATGACAGACATTATTCGATCGCTTCATTTGTTTCTTGTCAGCTTCAAGTCAAATCCTCACTCATAGTAGTATATATATTATATATTAAATATATATTTGTTATTACATATTCATCTGTGAAGAATAAAAGATTGATATATTCTTTAATAATAAAATATATAATATGTAAATAATAAGAAATATATAAAACAAAATATTAAAAAACTTGATCTTAGAATGTTTGCGCTTAGAAAATTTGCTCTTAGAAAACTTACTCTTAGAAAATTCACGCTTAGAAAGTATGCATTTAGGAAGTTTGCGTTTAGAAAACTTGCTCTTAGACAGTTTACGGTTAGAAAGGTTGCATTTAGGAAGTTTGTGCTTAGAAAACTGAAGCTTAGAAAGTTTGCGTTTAGAAAATTCGCGCTTGCAAAGCTTGTATTTATTATGTAGTAGGCGCTTAGAAAATTTGGACTTTTAAGGTTTGCATTTAAAAAGTTTGCATTTAGGATGTTTGTGCTTAGAAAACTTGCTTTTAGAAAATTTGCGCATAGAAGGTTTGCATTTAGGAAGTTTCCGCTTAGAAAGTTTGCACTTAAAAAACTTGCTTTTACAAATTTTACACTTAGAAAATTTGCATTTAGAAAAATCGCGCTTATGATGCTTGCACTGACAATATTGTAGGTGGTTAGAAGGTTTGTGCTCAGAAAGCTGCCGTTTGTGATATTGCAGGGGCCTTGAAAACTTGTATTTAGAAATCTTGCGTTTGAAAAAACTTATGCTTGTGATACTGTAAACGCTTAAAAAGCTTGCGCTTAGGAAGTTTACGCCTAGTAAGATTGTATTTAGGAAGTTTACACTTAGAAAACTTGCTCTTAGAAAGTTTGCGTTTAGAAAGTTTACATTTAGGAAATTTGCGCTTAGAAGGTTTGCATTTGGGAAGATTGCGCTTGGGAAGTTTATATTTAGGAAATTTTCGCTTAGAAAATTTGGGCTTAGAAGGTTTGCATTTGGGAAGATTGCGCTTGGGAAGTTTATATTTAGGAATTTTGCGCTTAGAAAACTTCCTTTTAGAAAGTTTGCATTTAGGAAGATTGCGCTTAGGAAGTTTGCATTTAGGAATTTTGCGCTTAGAAAATATGCTCTTAGAAAATTTGTGCTCAGAAAGTTTGCATTTAGGAAGTTTGCGCTTAGAAAATTGGCGCCTAGAAGGTTTGCGTTTAGGAAGTTTGTGCTTACAAGGTTTGCATTTAGGAAGTTTGCGCTTAGAAAACTTGCATTTAGGAAGATTGCGCTTAGGAAGTTCGCATTTAGGAATTTTGCGCTTAGAAAATATGCTCTTAGAAAGTTTGCATTTAAGAAGTTTGCATTCACAAAATTCGTGCTTAAAAATCTATCACTTGCAATACTATAAACCCTTACTAATCAACTTTCAAAAAACCTACTCAATCAAAAAAAAAAAAAATAAAAATTCCATTTACTTAATTTGCAACTATTACCACCAATTCAATCATTCAAGGGTTTCCAATTCACCTTCCAATCCAGAGACAGAAAAATCACTTATATTCAAGCTTTTCATCCTTCTCGAGTTTAATAACCTGAGGTTGTTTCGTTAGACGATTAACCAGAGACATTACTTCACAAAATACCAGAAATTCGTTCTCCACGAACCGTTAAATCCTTCAGCTGATCTTTCATTTCGAGGCTGGCGTACGTGCGTCTGCTAAAAGCTGTTTTTTCTTTTTTTTTTCTGTGGGGAGACTCGTCTCGTTTACGTTAAACACTTGATCCGGGATGTAAGAAGCTTCTTCAGTTATTTTGCGTGGCTCTTTAGGGTATTCGTTAGATGCCTTTTCATCAGCCGAGACGGTGCTGCCACCTTTCACTTTCGCGGCGAGATTTACCTTGGAAAATCTCTTTTGAAATTTTTCGTGCTGGGTTTCTTAAGAACTCGCTGTTGTCTCGCATCGAGTTAATGAAAACGGCTGCAATTATTTGGGTAGAAAGCAAGCATTAATTTGTGTGGTTCCAGTTTGCTGGTGTAACATTTTTAATTGAATGAAAAAATGAAGATGGAGTTATATATTGTATAAGTTTGAAGTGTAGTTGTTAATATTAGAATATGAATTTAATCAAAAAGGCAGTAATTATTTATGTAGAAAAAATCAGAAATTTGTAAGGTTTGACTTGTTGGTGTAATATTTTTAATTGAATGAAAAAATGAAGATGAAGTTATATATTGTATAAGTTTAAAGTGTTGTTGTTAATATCAGAATATGAATTCGATGAAAAAAGCAGTAATTATTTAGGTAGAAACCAACCATAAACTTGTAAGATTGAACTTTGCTGGAGTAACATTTTTAATTAAAATAAAAGAAGGAAGGAGAAATTAGTTGTATAAGTTTAAAGTGTCGTTGTTAATATCAGAATATGAATTCAATGAAAAAAGCAGTAATTATTTAGGTAGAAACCAACCATAAACTTGTAAGATTGAACTTTGCTGGAGTAACATTTTTAATTAAATGAAAAATATGAAAGACATAAGTTTAAAACGCAGAGCTTACATCAGAGATCCACACATTGAGTTAATAAAAGAAGCAATAATTATTTGGGTAGGAAGCAACTACATTTGGATCACTGATGTAAGTACTACGTTTTAAACTTGTAGAACTAATATTTTCTTTATTTTTTCATCACGTCACTAAAATTAATCTTCTACGAAACGTATGAAACGTATCTAGCACTTTTAATCCTTTGTAATAAGCTCTTTCTCAGACGTTAGCTATAGAAACTATTGCTAAGATAGCAATCTTAGAAATTGGAAATTTACTATTGCTAGGAGAAGTCAGCAATAGAAACTTTTCCTAAGATAGCAATATTTGAGATTAGAAATTTTCTATTATCAAGAAAAATTAATAATAAAAACTATTACTAAGATAGCAATCTTTGAGATTAGAAATTTTCTATTAGTAGGAGAAGTTAGCAATAGAAACTATTGCTAAGGTAGCAAGCAATCTTTGAGATTAGAAATCTTCTATTGCTAGGAGAATTCTTTGAGATTAGAAATTTTCTATTGCTACAAAACGTATAGCAATGTAAATTATTGCTAATAATTAATATAAATTATTGCTAAGATAGTAAGCAAAGGAAACTATTAGAAATGGAAATTATTAACAAAGGAAACTATTAGCAATGACAATTATTAACAGTGGAAACTAAAGCAATGGAAATTATTAGCAAAGGAAACTAATAGCAATGGAAATTATTAGCAATAGAAATTAATGGTAATGGAAATTATTAGCTATGAAAATGATTAGCAAAGGAAACTGATAGCATTGGAAATTATTAGCAAAGGAAACTATAAGCAATGAAAATTATTAGTTATGGAAATTATTAGCAAAGGAAATTTATTAGCAATAGAAATTAATAGTAATAGTAATCTTTGCGATTGAAAATTTTCTACTGTTAGAAAAAGTTAGCAATAGAAACTATTGCTAAGATAGCAATCTTAGAAATTGGAAATTTACTATTGCTAGGAGAAGTTAGCAATAGAAACTATTGCTAAGGTAGCAAGCAATCTTTGAGATTAGAAATCTTCTATTGCTAGGAGAATTCTTTGAGATTGGAAATTTTCTATTGCTACAAAACGTATAGCAATGTAAATTATTGCTAATAATTAATATAAATTATTGCTAAGATAGTAAGCAAAGGAAACTATTAGAAATGGAAATTATTAACAAAGGAAACTATTAGCAATGACAATTATTAACAGTGGAAACTAAAGCAATGGAAATTATTAGCAAAGGAAACTAATAGCAATGGAAATTATTAGCAATAGAAATTAATGGTAATGGAAATTATTAGCTATGAAAATGATTAGCAAAGGAAACTAATAGCATTGGAAATTATTAGCAAAGGAAACTATAAGCAATGAAAATTATTAGTTATGGAAATTATTAGCTATGGAAATTTATTAGCAATAGAAATTAATAGTAATAGTAATCTTTGCGATTGAAAATTTTCTACTGTTAGAAAAAGTTAGCAATAGAAACTATTGCTAAGATAGCAATCTTAGAAATTGGAAATTTACTATTGCTAGGAGAAGTTAGCAATAGAAACTATTGCTAAGGTAGCAAGCAATCTTTGAGATTAGAAATCTTCTATTGCTAGGAAAATTCTTTGAGATTGGAAATTTTCTATTGCTACAAAACGTATAGCAATGTAAATTATTGCTAATAATTAATATAAATTATTGCTAAGATAGTAAGCAAAGGAAACTATTAGAAATGGAAATTATTAACAAAGAAAACTATTAGCAATGACAATTATTAACAGTGGAAACTAAAGCAATGGAAATTATTAGCAAAGGAAACTAATAGCAATGGAAATTATTAGCAATAGAAATTAATGGTAATGGAAATTATTAGCTATGAAAATGATTAGCAAAGGAAACTAATAGCATTGGAAATTATTAGCAAAGGAAATTTATTAGTAATAGAAATTGATAGTAATGGATATTATTAGCAAAGAAAACTGTAAGCAATGGTGATTATTATTAAAGGAAATTATTAGCTATGGAAATCTATTAGCAACAGAAATTAATAGTAATAGTAATCTTTGCGATTGAAAATTTTCTACTATTAGAAAAAGTTAGCAATAGAAACTATTGCTAAGATAGCAATCTTTGAGATTAGAAATCTTCTATTGCTACAAAACGTATAGCAATGTAAATTATTGCTAATAATTAATATAAATTATTGCTAAGATAGTAAGCAAAGGAAACTATTAGAAATGGAAATTATTAACAAAGGAAACTATTAGCAATGACAATTATTAACAGTGAAAACCAAAGCAATGGAAATTATTAGCAAAGGAAACTAATAGCAATGGAAATTATTAGCAATAGAAATTAATGGTAATGGAAATTATTAGCTATGAAAATGATTAGCAAAGGAAACTAATAGCATTGGAAATCATTAGCAAAGGAAATTTATTAGTAATAGAAATTGATAGTAATGGATATTATTAGCAAAGAAAACTGTAAGCAATGGTGATTATTATTAAAGGAAATTATTAGCTATGGAAATCTATTAGCAACAGAAATTAATAGTAATAGTAATCTTTGCGATTGAAAATTTTCTACTGTTAGAAAAAGTTAGCAATAGAAACTATTGCTAAGATAGCAATCTTTGAGATTAGAAATTTTCTATTGCTACAAAACGTATAGCAATGTAAATTATTGCTAATAATTAATATAAATTATTGCTAAGATAGTAAGCAAAGGAAACTATTAGAAATGGAAATTATTAACAAAGAAAACTATTAGCAATGACAATTATTAACAGTGGAAACTAAAGCAATGGAAATTATTAGCAAAGGAAACTAATAGCAATGGAAATTATTAGCAATAGAAATTAATGGTAATGGAAATTATTAGCTATGAAAATGATTAGCAAAGGAAACTAGTAGCATTGGAAATTATTAGCAAAGGAAACTATAGCAAAGGAAAATATTAGAAATGGAAATTATTAACAAAGGAAACTATTAGCAATGACAATTATTAACAGTGGAAACTAAAGCAATGGAAATTATTAGCAAAGGAAACTAATAGCAATGGAAATTATTAGCAATAGAAATTAATGGTAATGGAAATTATTAGCTATGAAAATGATTAGCAAAGGAAACTAATAGCATTGGAAATTATTAGCAAAGGAAACTATAAGCTATGGAAGTTATTAGCAAAGGAAACTATAAGCAATGAAAATTATTAGCTATGGAAATTATTAGCAAAGGAAATTTATTAGTAATAGAAATTGATAGTAATGGATATTATTAGCAAAGAAAACTGTAAGCAATGGTAATTATTAGTAAAGGAAATTATTAGCTATGGAAATCTATTAGCAATAGAAATTAATAGTAATAGTAATCTTTGCGATTGAAAATTTTCTACTGTTAGAAAAAGTTAGCAATAGAAACTATTGCTAAGATAGCAATCTTTGAGATTGGAAATCTTCGATTGCTATTAAAGATTAGCAATAGAAATTATTGCTAAAGTAACAATCATTAAGATTTGAAATTTTCTATTGCTAGGAAAACTTAGCAATAGTTTTCATTACTAAAATAGAAATCCTTAACGTTTCAAATGAGAATAGAAATTTCCATTCAACACATTCCACTTTTATTTAGATTTCATCATGTACCCTTCAGAAAAACACAGAACATTTATCAATGAAAATAAAAAATATTACACAATCTTAAATCATCAGTAGTCCCACTAAATTTTCAAAATCAATTTTTCATATCAATTCCTTCTTTTCCATAAAAATAAACAAGCAAAACGTATTCATGCATTTAATCATTCAATATTAGGCTCAACCCTGTCGCTGTAAGTACAAAACATGGTGCCCTGACAGAGATTTAAAATTTCAGCGCGCGTGTCTTCGCGTGATCATTGGCGAACGTCTAACGGGTGGGTGCTTCTCGTTGCAGCCTTTGTGCGCGTTTCAAAGGCGCCCACCCTCGCAGCGAACGTGAAAACCCGTCTCGTAATATTCCCAGCGTTCATAATTCACGACTGCTGGCCGAAGAACCCACGGTTTCCCATCAGTTTTCTTCTTTCCTCCTTTATCTTCCTACCTGAGAGCTCTACGCGAAGGGTTGGTACGATCTGCTCTGATATCGTCGAGTGTGATGAGAATCTTCGATGGACCTTTCTTCTGGAATTAGAAAGACATTTCTGATTTAGGTATTGGTATTTGAGAATTGGTCGTATGCAATTGTTATTTTGTTTCACGTCTCGTCGAAGATGGCTAATTGGAGGAAATAGAATTTGTGAAGGATAATGGGAATTATTGGTTAAGAATTGGCAATAGTTGCTTAGGAATGGAAAGTATTAGCAATGGAAATTACTAGCTATGGAAACTATTAGCAATGGAAATTATTAGGTACGGAAAGTGTTAGTATTGAAAATTATTAGCAAAGGAAACTATTAGAAATAGAAATTATTAGCAATAGAGATTTACAGTAATGGAAATTTAATTTTCATTTTTGAATTATTAAAAATAGAAATTAATAGTAATGGAAGTTATTATCTATGGAAATTATTAGCAAAGGAAACTAATAGCAATGAAATCGATTAGCAATAGAAATTATTAGCAATAGAAATTAATAATAGTGGAAATTATTAGCAAAGAAAACTAATAGCAATGATATCTATTAGCAATAGAAATTAATAGTAATGGAAATTATTAGCAATGGAAATTATTAGCAGAAGAATCTCCTAGCAATGGAAGTTATTAGCAATAGAAATTATTAGCAATAGAAATTAATAGTAGTGGAAATTATTAGCAAATGAAATTATTAGCAATAGAAATTAATAGTAATGGAAATTACTAGCAAAGGAAATTATTAGCAAAGAAAACTAATAGCATTGATATCTATTAGCAATAGAAATTAATAGTAATGGAAATTATTAGCAAAGAAAATTATTAGAAGTGGAAGTTATTAGCAAAGGAAGTTATTAGCAATAGAAATTATTAGCAATAGAAATTAATAGTAGTGGAAATTATTAGCAAAGAAAACTAATAGCATTGATATCTATTAGCAATAGAAATTAATAGCAATGGAAATTATTAGCAAAGAAAATTATTAGAAGTGGAAGTTATTAGCAAAGGAAATTATTAGTAATAGAAATTATTAGTACTAGAAATTATTAGCAATAGAAATTAATAGTAATGAAAATTATTGGCTATGGAAATTATTAGTAAAGGGAACTAATAGCAATGAAATCTATTAATAATAGAAATTACTAGCAACAGAAATTAATAGTAATGGAAGTTAATTAGAAATTATTAGTAGAGGAAATTTAGAGCTATGGAAATTATTAGCTTTGGAAGCTATTATCAATGGAAATTATTAGCAAATGAAATTAATAGTAATGGAAATTATTAGCAACGCAATCTATTAGCAATAGAAATTATTAGCAATAGAAATTAATAGTAATGAAAATTATTAGCAATTGAAGTTACCAACAAAGGAAACTATTAGCTATGGAAATTATTAGAAATGGAAATTAATAGTAATGGAAATTATTAGCAATGCAATCTATTAGCAATAGAAATTATTAGTAAAAGGAATTAATAGTAATGGAATTTATTAGCAATAGAAATTAATAATAATGAAAATTATTAGCAATGGAAACTATTAACAATGGAAATTATTAGCAATAGAAATTAATAGTAATGGAAATTATTAACAATTGAAACTAATAGCAATGAAATCTGTTAGCAATAGAAACTAATACCAATGGGATCTATCAGCAATAGAAATTATTAATAATGGAAACTAATAACAATTAAATCTATTAGCAATGAAGAACTATTATACCCTCTACAACTTACAGTCAAAGTGAAGAACGATGCTCAATTACAATTTTCTTTTTCATATGCCAGCAAAGTGTTCATCGTTTAATATAAAACTCAAAGACAACAGATTCAAAGTGCTAAAGTTTCTCGCATTAAACGTGCATAATAATATACAAAGCATATTTTTTAATTACAATTTACTAAAATGTTAACACATTCGCGACCAGCAAATTATTCATATTTCTAAAACTAAAAGTATCTGTGAAAATAACGAAATTCTGAAGTTGTTTACCGCAAACTTATATTATTAAGACGAAAATAAAAACTCTGTTGCCACATTCAGAACAAACAGAAATTACATAAAAAATTGCATAGAATTTAATATTATGCCGATTCACGTCAGCGATCAGCAGCGTTTTTAAACAAATTATTTATAAGAATTAACGAGAGAATAATTCGTTAAGTTTCGTAGAAAATTATTGAAATGATCGAACTGTGAATTGGTCTGTTTCAGTGATGGTCGACTGGTAGAAGGAGATCAGATATTGGCGATAGATGGACAACCACTAGACTCGAACATCTCTCATGAACAGGCGATCTCGATTCTTCAGAAGGCTCGTGGTCTGGTTGAGTTGGTTGTAGCAAGAAGCGCCCACGGTAATTTCAATCCATCTCTTTTTCTTACTCGATCGATTTACGTTCATCCCTCGGACATATTCATTATCCTTTGATCACTTATTTGACAACAACTTGGATTCTAACATGGTTTTCTTGCCACCATTATGCGAACGATTCTATAATTTGCTTAAAACTTACCCAAACGAAGGTTCTACGTATCGCACTTAGTAAAATGGCGACAATATAATTAAATTTAGCTATGATTTCCATAGTTAATTATTTCCTTTGCTAATAATTATTAGTTAGAAATTATTAGTTATGAAAATTATTAGCAAAGGAAATTATTAGCAGAGGAAATTAATAACTATGGAAATTCTTAGCAATAGAAATTATTAGCAAAGGAAATTATTAGCTATAGAAATTATTAGCTATGTAAATTATTAGCCAAGGAAATTACTAGCTATAGAAATTATTAGCAAAGGAAATTAATAACTATGGAAATTCTTAGCAAAGGAAACTATTAGCTAAGGAAATTACTAGCTATAAAAATTATTAGCAGAGAAAATTATTAGCAAAGGAAATTAATAACTATGGAAATTCTTAGCAATAGAAATTATTAACAAAGGAAATTATTAGCTATAGAAATTATTAGCTATGTAAATTATTAGCCAAGGAAATTACTAGCTATAGAAATTATTAGCAAAGGAAATTAATAACTATGGAAATTCTTAGCAAAGAAAACTATTAGCTAAGGAAATTACTAGCTATAAAAATTATTAGCAGAGAAAATTATTAGCAAAGGAAATTAATAACTATGGAAATTCTTAGCAATGGAAATTATTACCTATGGAAATTATTAGCTATAGAAATTATTAGTTATGTAAATTATTAGCCAAGGAAATTACTAGCTATAGAAATTATTAGCAGAGGAAATTCTTAGCAAAGGAAATTATTAACAATATAAATTATTAGCAAAGGAAATTATCTATGGAAACTATTAGCAATGGAAACTATTAGCAATGGAAATTATTAGCAAAGAAAACTATCAACAATGAAATCTATTTGCAATAGAAATTATTAACAAAGGAATCTATTAGCAACAGAAACTATTAACAATGAAAACCATTACTAACATCTACTAAAAAGCAATAGAAAAATTCCAAGCAATAAAAAATTTACATTCTTACAGAAACCTTCAAGAAAACATGGATTTCTCAAAAAATTATTGTCAACCAATATCAATGAAATACAGTAACTTTTAATTAAATACAAAATTCGATATCATAAAATTACATAAATATATATAATTTATTGAAAAATATAGTGAACAATATATAAGCAGAAATATGTTTATATTTAATAAAAATCATAAATGGGTCAGCAGCTTTTATATTGTAGTAGAAATTTTGCCTTCAGCCTAGGACTCGCACCTTCTACAAACAGACAATTAAAAGAGAAATGAACGAACGTTCAAACGGATCGATTAATTCCATTACTAATTACAATATGAAGAGAATATCGTGACTCGTGCACAGCAGCTCGCGGACTATGTTTGCCAATAGTGTCCATGTTTTTGCGAGCCAGCGAGCAGCGCGTACATCAAAGGATCTGCTTACAAAGGCAAACTTTACGACCGCTTGTTTAACCTGCTTACAAGCTGTCCTGTTGGCTAGCCTTCTCTGTGACCGTTGCTGTTTCTACTAGCGAACTATACTTTTGCTTCCTGTGAAACCTGCTCAGGTTTTTTTAACGACTGTACTTTTACAAAAGGTCGCAGGATTTATGGATTTTATTATAAACTCAACGTTTTATGTTTGGATGCACAGGATGTATGTTGTTGAGTCGTAAAATATCAAAGAAAAATGATAGTGTGAAGGTAGACTACGAGTGAGATGTTATTTTAGTAATTATCAAGAGAAAGTATTAGCTGTTATGTGTATTAGGCATGGAAATTATTAGAAAAAGAAACTATAAGAAATGGAAATTGTTAGCAAAGGAAACTATTAGCAATGGTAATTATTAGATATGGGAATTGTTAGCAAAGGAATCTGTAAGCAGAGGAAATTATTAGTTATGAAGATTATTAGCTTTCAGAATTATTAGTAATAGAAATTATTAGCAAAGTAAACTATTAGCAACAGTAATTATTAGCTATAAAAATTATTAGCTTTAGAAATAAATAGCAAAGGAAATTATTAGCAAAGGAAAGTATTAGCAATGGTAATTATTAGCTATGGAAATTGTTAGCAAATAAAACTATAAACAGAGGAAATTATTAGCTATGGAAATTATTAGCTTTGTAAATTATTAGATTTGGAAATTATTAATTTTGGATATTAGCAAAGGAAACTATTAGCAATGGTAATTATTAGCTATGGAAATTGTTAGCAAATAAAACTATAAACAGAGGAAATTATTAGCTATGGAAATTATTAGCTTTGTAAATTATTAGATTTGGAAATTATTAGCTTTGGAAATTATTAATTTTGGATATTAGCAAAGGAAACTATTAGCAAAGGAAACTATTAGCAATGGTAATTATTAGCTATGCAAATTGTTAGCAAAGAAAACCATAAGCAGAGGAAACTATTAGCTTTGGAAATTATTAGTAATAGAAATTATTAACAATGGAAATTATTAGCAAAGGAAATTATTAACAAAGGAAATTATTAGCAAAGGAATCTATAAGCAATGGAAATTATTAGCAAAGGAAATTATAAGCCATGGAAATCATTAGCAAAAAAAACTAATAGCAATGAAAATTATTAGCAAAGGAAACTATAAACAGAGGAAATAATTAGCTATGGAAATTATTAGCAAAGGAAACTATTAGCAATAGTAATTATTAGCAATGGAAATTAATAGCAGCGAAAATTATTAACAAAAGAAACCATTAGCAATGGAAGTTATTAGCAATAGAAACTATTAGCAATGAGAAACTATTAGCAATGATATCTATTAGCAATAAAAACTATTAGCAATTAATAATTAAAATCAGTTACAAACATCAAAGTTTACTACATAATTTTATTCAAAATTTCTTTAATCGTATACGTAATAAAAGAAAATTAGGAAAACGAAGAACATTTATACGCTGTAACAATAATCTACCACTAAATTAGTTTTTTATTTTTACTATCTCATACTTCAAGCTTACTGCGCGTACGAAAATACTCGATATATCCAGGAACATTTCCTTTTAAAAATCATCTCATGCTGCTAATACATTCAGTGTCAAAATTAGAAAATCGTGAAAAGGCTGTAACTTTTTTTTATACCGGTATAATTTTGTAAAAAAACGGTTAGGCCACAAATGAACTTTCTTGCAGTCATTTTGAAGAGGCCACTACCGCTACTTTGATCTCTCTCTCTCTCTCCTCTCTCTTCTCTCTGTCTCTCTTTGGCGATTTCCCTCAAAGGATGCATTTATACCCGAGCTTAATCGAGCGTACAATAGAAGCACAACAGTTGCAACGTCGATAACTCGCATAGCAACCTTGTCTGTTGCATTCCGTGAACACACGTTATATAGAAAATCGCGCATCGTTGAGAAAATGGAATGCAAGGCAAGGATCGAAGGACATACGTGAATCATTTTCGTTTCAATGACGATTAATGTAACGAAATGATTTTGTAATCAGATTGGTGGCTCTTGGAGAACTGATCGAGGTGGTAATTATTATTATACAAACTAAAAACAAAAGAAAACGGAGATAAAAATTATGTAGCAGTTGACCAACTTTTTCAGAAATCCATCTTTTCTTCAAGTTTTTTATTAGAATGGAAACCTTTTATTGCTTGGAATTTTTCTATTGCTTTTTAGTAAACGTTAGCAATAGTTTTCATTGCTAATAATCAGTTGAATAAAATTATGTAACATTGTTTCGAACTTTGAGGTGTAGAAATTGAGAAGAACCATCGCAAAGCTTGAAACTCTGAAATTATTAGCTATGGAAATAGTTAGCAAAGGAAATTATTAGTAATAGAAAGTAATAATAATAGAAGCTATTAGTAATTGAAATCATTAGCAAACGAAACTATTAGCAAAGGAAATTATTACCTGTAGAAACTAATAGCAATGGAATCCATTAGCAATGAATTCTATTAGTAATACCAATTATTAGTGTTAGGAATTAATAGCAATGGAAATTATTAGCAAAGGAATCTATAAGCAATGGAAATTATTAGCGGAGGAAATTATTAGCAAAGGAAATTATAAGTAATGGAAATCATTAGCAAAAGAAACTATTAGCAAAGGAAATTATTACCTGTAGAAACTAATAATAGTGGAATCTATTAGCAATGAATTCTATTAGCAATACAAATTATTAGCATTAGAAATTAATAGCAATGGAAATTATTAACAATGGAAATTATTAGCAAAGGAAATTATAAGTAATGGAAATCATTAGCAAAAGAAACTATTAGCAAAGGAAATTATTACCTGTAGAAACTAATAATAATGGAATCTATTAGCAATGAATTCTATTAGCAATACAAATTATTAGCATTAGAAATTAATAGCAATGGAAATTATTAACAATGGAAATTATTAGCAAAGGAAATTATTAACAAAGGAAATTATTAGCAAAGGGATCTATAAGCAATGGAAATTATTAGCAAAGGAAATTAGAACCCATGGAAATCATTAGCAAAAAAAACTAATAGCAATGAAAATTATTAGCAAAGGAATCTGTAAGCAATGGAAATTATTAGCAATGGATTATTAACAATGGAAATTATTAGCAAAGGACTGAGAATCTCAATCTTCCTAGCACATACAAATTCAGCATCATTATCGCTGTCAATAACTTTCAAGTAAACAATAATCAACATCTAGAACCTGTTGAACCTTACTAGTACAAACCTGTCCTTAACCAGTTAACTATGATTGACGAGTATACTCGTCATGGGTATAAACTAGTGATCATTGGCTATTTAACCAGTTAACTGTCACTGACGAGTATACTCATCACAGAAAAGTGGCACGATTTTGTGTATTGACGAGTATACTCGTCATGCATATAAATTGGTGACCATTCGCTATTTAACCAGTTAAACTGTGATTGACGAGTATATTCGTCACGAAGATGTGACACGATTTTGTCTATTGACGAGTATACTCGTCATGCATATAAATTAGTGACCATTCGCTATTTAACCAGTTAAACTGTGATTGACGAGTATATTCGTCATGAAGATGTGGCACGATTTTGTCTACTGACGAGTATATTCGTCATGCATATAAATTAATGATCATTCGCTATTTAACCAGTTAAACTGTGATTGACGAGTATATTCGTCATGAAGATGTGGCACGATTTTGTCTACTGACGAGTATATTCGTCATGCATATAAATTAGTGACCATTCGCTATTTAACCAGTTAAACTGTGATTGACGAGTATACTCGTCACGCGTATGGATTATTGATTATTGACTATTTAACAATAATTCTGTTTTGTTTGTCCCTGTTGGAGCAGACGTTGGGAGCTCTTGGCCGACGGATGAGTTGTCCGGAGCCTCGAGTTCGACAGCGGCCGCGGGAGCAGGTGCATCCACCATCGGCGGCGTTGTCGGGGGTACGACGAACCAAGCCAGCTCAGACAAGGATCCATCGGTGTCCACCTCGTCCATCGTTACTCCAGCGCCAACTCCAAAGTCCAGCCAGCCTGCGAGCACCACCTCTGCGGCTACGCCGACTTCGACACCGCCGACCTCGACCCCGATACCTGGAGGCCTCGTTGTCGAAAGGAGCCCATCCGCCGTCAGCGACGCCTCCAAGAGTGGCTCTGACATGGTGGTGAGTTTATCATTCTTTTGTCATATTCCTTTTCTCTTTTCTTTGACAATTCTTTTTTTTTCTTCGTCTTCTACTGGTTCTTAGAAATGTTTATTGGTGTTTGTTTTTGGTGGGTTTTCTAGTTATGAGAGAGGGGTTTTCGAGCGCAAGGTTTGGAAGCGTTTTGTAGTGTTACAAGAGAGATTTCTAGGCAAAAGGTTTTCCAGTTTGAAGTTTCTAAGGGGAAGAGTTCCGAGCTTGAACTTTCTAAGCGCAGGTTTTCTAAGCGTTAACAATGTCGTAAACGCAAATTTTCCAAGGGAGATTTTTGGGCGCAGGATTTCTCCGTTTGAACTTTCTAAGAGCAAGATTTTTCAGTTTGAAGTTTCAAGCCCAAGATTTCAGAGCTTCAACTTTCTAAGTGCAAGTTTTCCAAGCTTGAATATTCTAAGCACAAATTTTCCTAAAATAGTATCACAAGCATAAGTTTTTTAAGAGCAAACTTTCTGAGAACAATCTTCCTAAGAACAAACTTTCTTAGAGCAAACTTCCTTAGAGAAAATTCACTAAACGCCTACAATATCACAAACGCAAACTTTCTATGCGTCTATAGTATCACAAGTGCAAGCTTTTTAAGAGAAAACTTTCTGAGAACAATCTTTTTAAGAGCAAACTTTCTAAGGACAATCTTTCTAAGAGCAAACTTTCTTAGAGCAAAATTTCTAAATGCTTACAGTAGCACAAACGCAAGTTTTCTAAGCATCTACAGTATCACAAACGCAAGTTTTCTAAGCGCAAATTTTTTAAGAGCAAGCTTTCTAAGGACAAACTTTCTAAACGCTTACAGTATTACAAACACAGGTTTTCTAAGTGCCTACAATATCACAAACGCAAGTTTTCTAAGCGCAAATTTTTTAAGAGCAAACTTTCTAAGGACAATCTTTCTGGGAGTAAACTTTTTTAGAGTAAACTTTCTGAACGCTTACAATATCACAAACACAGGTTTTCTAAGCGCAAATTTTTTAAGAGCAAACTTTCTAAGGACAAACTTTCTAAACGCTTACAGTATCACAAACACAGGTTTTCTAAGTGCCTACAATATCACAAACGCAAGTTTCCCAAGCGCAAATTTTTTAAGAGCAAACTTTCTAAGGTCAATCTTTCTGGGAGTAAACTTTTTTAGAGTAAACTTTCTGAACGCTTACAGTATCACAAACACAGGTTTTCTAAGTGCCTACAATATCACAAACGCAAGTTTTCTAAGTGCCTACAATATCACAAACGCAAGTTTTCCAAGCGCAAATTTTTTAAGAGCAAACTTTCTAAGGACAATCTTTCTGGGAGTAAACTTTTTTAGAGTAAACTTTCTGAACGCTTACAGTATCACAAACACAGGTTTTCTAAGTGCCTACAATATCACAAACGCAAGTTTTCTAAGCATTTACAGTGTCACAAACAACAGTTTTCTAATCACAAATTTTTAAAGAACAATCTTTCTAAAAGCAAATTTCCTAAGTACCTAAAATATGACAAACAGAAGCTTTCTAAGCGACTACAATATCACAAATGCAAGCTTTCCAAGCGCCTTTAGGCGTCCCAGTAGCCAAAGGGTTAATAATCGATACTTTAACGTAGAGGGCAAATTTCGTTTTACTTAATCGATGGACCAATCAATGGTAACAAGCTAAAACTCTAACTCATTTGTCGAGTAAACGCGTATAATGTCCCTTGAACCATCGATGCATCATTGTATTCGCTTCATCTATCGATTAACCAGGTAGTTAAAAGTATACAGGGTGGGACGATAACTATTATCACCTCAGATATCTTCGAAACTATAAATATAAGTTCAATAAAATATAAATATAAATATAAATTTAACAAATTTAATAAAATATAAATATAAATTTAATAAATATAAATATAATAGAATATAAATATAAATACAATAAAATATAAACATAAATTTAATCAATATAAATATAATAAAATATAAATTTAAAATATAAATATAATAATATATAAA
This sequence comes from Xylocopa sonorina, assembly GCF_050948175.1. Taxonomy (NCBI): domain Eukaryota; kingdom Metazoa; phylum Arthropoda; class Insecta; order Hymenoptera; family Apidae; genus Xylocopa; species Xylocopa sonorina. The sequence goes on along the minus strand of NC_135206.1, from coordinate 2,300,116 downwards.
TTTTACAGAAATTTCCGCTAATACAAAATTGCACAGCAAAAAGGGGCCCATCCATTGAAAAAAATAGTTTTTTTTTTTTTAAGTGAAGATATGTTGGAGATTTGAAGGTCACCTTCATTTTTTTAAATGGATTGCTATGTTTTTTCTTCTGTAATATAATAAAGCATTTTTTTTTTGGTGGAAAATTTCTGTGAAAATTTGTAGTTTCGAAGATATCTGAGATGTTAATAATTTCTACACCACCCTGTATATTGAAGTTCCAATCGCGTAACGTGTGCGCACGCTACAGTGAAAATGGAATGTAGGACAGGAAGAGAAAAATTGTCGAATAAAATAAATCTTGTTTGCTTAACGAGGAGGAAGTTGATTGCTAATTTCTGTACGTAGACTGATTGGTACCAGTGACGAGCAAATGCAAATAGGACTTAAAAAATGTAGACATGTGTGAGCGCGTAATTTCGAAGTCTGCAGAATATTTAGCAATAGAAAATTTTCAATTTTAAAGATTGCTATTCTAGCAATAGAAAATTTTCAATTTTAAAGATTGCCATCTTAGAAATAGAAAATTTCCAATTTTAAAAATTGCTATCTTAGCAATAGAAAATTTCCAATCTCAGAGAATGTTATCTTATTAATAGAAATTATTGCTTACTTCTCCTAGTAATAGAAAATTCTTAATTTCAAGGATTACTATCTCAGCAGTAGAAATAATTGCTAATGTTCCATTGATATGGAAATTTTCTATTGTTAAGAGAAGTTAGTAATAGAACCTATTGCTAAGATAGCAACCTTTAACATTGGGTATTTTCTATTGCTAGGAGATCTTTAACATTGGGTATTTTCTATTGGTAGAAGAAGTTTTAGTAATAAGAACTATTGCCAATATAGCAATGTTTGAACAATACTTATGCCACAGTTTCTATTACTAAAATCTCCCAGCAATAGAAAATTTCCATTTACATAGAAAACTTGAGGGAAATAATGCATTTCTTAAAAGCTGTTATGGAGTAAATTTAACCCTTTGCACTCTGCTTCTTCCAGGACATGAGCAATAGATTCTATTACTATAATATTGCAGAAAAATTGCTAACATCTCCTAGCAATGGAAAATTTCCATTTACATAGAAAACTTGAGGGAAATAATGCATTTCTCAAAAGCTGCCTAAAAATCATTCGCACTCTGCTTTTTCCAGGACGTCAGCAATAGAAACTATTGCTAGAATATTGTTAAAAAATTGTTAACGTATGCCAGCATTTCAATGGAACGTTAGCAATAGAAATTATAGCTAAGATAGCAAACTTTAATATAGGGAATTTTCTATTGATAGATGTAGTTGGCAGCAGAAACTATTGCTAAGATAGCAATCTTTGAAATTGAGAATTTTCTGTTGCTAGAAGAAGTAAGTAATAATTTCTATTGCTAAGATAGCAATCTATGAGATTGGAAATTTTCTGTTGCTAAGATAGAAATCTTTAAAATTGGAAATTTTTTATTGCTAAGAGAAATTAATAATAGAAACTATTGCTAAGAGAAGTTAGTAATAGAAACTATTGCTAAGAGAAATTAGTAATAGAAACTATTGCTAACAGAAATTAGTAATAGAAACTATTGCTAAGATAGAAATCTTTAAAATTGGAAATTTTTTATTGCTAAGATAGAAATCTTTAAAATTGGACATTGTTTATTGCTAAGAAAAATTAGTAATAGGAACTATTGCTAACAGAAATTAGTAATAGAAACCATTGCTAAGATAGTAATCTTTAAAATTGGGAATTTTTTAAACGTAGGAGAAGTTAGTAGTAGAAACTATTGCTAAAATAGCAATCTTTGAAATTGAGAATTTTCTGTTGCTAGGAGAAGTAAGTAATAATTTCTATTGCTAAGATAGCAATCTATGAGATTGGAAATTTTCTATTGCTAAGATAGAAATCTTTAAAATTGGAAATTTTTTATTGCTAAGAAAAATTAGTAATAGGAACTATTGCTAACAGAAATTAGTAATAGAAACTATTGCTAAGATAGTAATCTTTAAAATTGGGAATTTTTTAAACGTAGGAGAAGTTAGTAGTAGAAACTATTGCTAAAATAGCAATCTTTGAAATTGGGAATTTTTTAAACCTAGGAGAGGTTAGTAGTAGAAACTATTGCTAAAATAGCAATCTTTGAAATTGGGAATTTACTATTGCTACGACAAATTAAAAATAGAAACTATTGCTGAGATAGCAATCTCTGGTTATTATCTAAGACACAGTTTCCATTGCTAACATCCCTCAGCAATAGATAATCTCCATTTACGTAGAACACTTGATGTAAATATAAATTTCTCAAAAGCTGCGATGGAATGTGTTTAATCCTCTACACTCTGCTCCTTCTGGAATGTTAGCAATCATTTCTATTGCTAAAATATTGCTAAAGTTTGTTAACATTTCCCAACAATAGAAAATTTCAATAGAGAACCAAGTAAAATTTACCTTCTGAAAAAGTAGCAGTAGAATAATTTTAACCTTCTCAATCACCAATCAATGCGGATGCCCCTTCACAGAGGACATCCAAGTGCAAAGAGTTACAATAATCATCAATAAGCATAATTATCTCGAGTCCCCATTTTGTTGATCCTGAGAAAAAGTCCTCTAAAGTGAAGGATTGATCCTTTCTTGAATAATCGAACGCGTCCACTTTCAAAATGGACGCGTTGCGTAACAATCGCGTTATCAGCGCTGTCGTTATCGCAGTCGCTGTTAACGATAGCCTGATTCGCTTAATGGACGAAACGAATTTAACCTAACGAGCTCTAAATCTGAACCATTAATTAGCGGAACGGATCGATGCGACGCGATCGCATCCAACTGTTTACGATGCGAATTAAATTCAAGCGTCTGTCCTTAAAGAAACTTAACGAAGTATCCTCAATCTGCTAATTAGGACGCTTTAACCAATTAACTGCGTTTCACGTGTATACTCGTCGTGGAAAATAAAAAATTACCATTCACTATAAAAACTCGAAATCTCAATAAAATGTAAAAAAAACATTAATTGGTTGGTGTTAAAATAAATTTTTAATAGTCTCGAAATTAACGTGCTAATTGCACTTGAACGCGGATCGTACACTTGTGCGTATATCCACGACACTTTTTATCAAATTAATTAGTAAAACAGTTCACTATAACAATTAATAGACAATAAAGTCTGAAATTAAATTTTGCTTTTATATTAAGAAATATTCTCGTCGTTTTTATATATTTTTCTGTTTTGATACACCCTGTAGAGACTGTTTGTACGTTTAAGAGATAAATTGTGTAACACCATTCACTATAGAAACTCGAAATCTCAATATTATATTATTATTTAGAGCAAAATTTTAATGAAATTTAATATTATTATTTAGAGCAAAATTTTAATGAAATTTAATATTATTATTTAGAGCAAAATTTTAATGAAATTTAATATTATTATTTAGAGCAAAATTTTAATGAAATTTAATATTATTATTTAGAGCAAAATTTTAATGAAATTTAATATTATTATTTAGAGCAAAATTTTAATTAAATTTAATATTATTATTTAGAGCAAAATTTTAATTAAATTTAATATTATTATTTAGAGGAAAATTTTAATTAAATTTAATATTATTATTTAGAGGAAAATTTTAATTAAATTTAATATTATTATTTAGAGCAAAATTTTAATTAAATTTAATATTATTATTTAGAGCAAAATTTTAATTAAATTTCATATTATTATTTAGAGGAAAATTTTAGAATTGTTTACAGAAAAATTTTGGAATTATTTGGAGGAAAGTTCTGGAATTATTTAGTGCAAATTTTTAGGTTTTTTAAAGTACAGTTTTAGGATTGTTTCTAACAAAGTTTTAGGATTATTTCTAATAAAGTTTCAGGATTATTTAGATAAAATTTTGGAATTATTTAGAGAAAAGTTTTGGAATTATTTAGAGGAAAATTCTGGAATTATTTAGAGCAAGGTTTTAGAATGTAATAAGAATATTATTTGCTATTTTTAAATTTTGTAAACTATTTTCTAATTTTTCTTGTTTATGTATTTTATTATTTTTCGACAATTTTCAAGTTTTTAGCAAGAATAACGTAGACAGAAACGAATTATTAGTTTTTTCGACTAATAAAAATGTAATTCTTTCACCATTTGCCCTGCGTTCGACGAGTATACACGTCGTTGCTTGTTTTTAATTCCTGTGCTGATCTTTTGAAACTAACTTCTGTGTTATCTTCAGCTGAAATGTTCTACTTTGAAGATTTATCAGTCAAAGCTTGCGAATTGATTGCAATCTGCAACGAAAGAAATACTGCATCGACTCATTAGCCACTGCTGACGTGAATTCAAGTAATTTTAAGTTCTATTCTTGGTTGTCGTTGGCGTGCATTCGAGTAATGTCATTTTCTGCTCCAAATCTGCCAACTTATCTGATGCTATCTTTTTTATCTTGCAAGCTAACGATGCATGTTTATGGAAAATATGTTTGAATTAAAGGTGAACGTGTTTGAATACTTCGTGTGGGTATTTAAATTTGTGGAATTAAATTGAAGTACTGTAAAAGAGGGTAATGTGTGCCAAGTGAAAATTGAAAGTTGGCTTTTTTGAAAAGAAAGGATCGAATGAAAATTGTTATTGTTGTATTTTCGACTTGTTTTTTAATATTATTTGTAGAAAAGATTTAGGATTATTTTTAATAAAGTTTTAACAATGGAAACTTTAGGATTGTTTAGGGCAGAGTTTTGAGATTATTTAGAGCAAAGCTTTGGAATTGTTTAGAGGAAAGTTCTGGAATTATTTTTAGCAAAATTTTGGAATTATTTAGTGCAAATTTTTAAGATTTTTAAAGTAAAGTTTTAGGATTTTTAAAGTAAAGTTATAGGATTATTTCTAACAAAGTTTTAGGATTATTTAAAGCAGAGTTTTGGGATTATTTAGAGCAAAGTTTTAGAATTATTTGTACAAAAGTTTTAGAATTATTTGGAAGAAAGTTTTGGAATTATTTAGCCCAATTTTTTAGGATTTTTAAAGTAAAGTTTTAGGATTATTTTTAACAAAGTTTTAGGATTATTTAAAGCAAAATCTGGGATTATTTAGAGCAAAAATTTAGAATTATTTATAGCGAAGTTTTAGAATTATTTAGTGCAAATTTTTAAGATTTTTAAAGTAAAGTTTTAGGATTTTTAAAGTAAAGTTATAGGATTAGTTCTAACAAAGTTTTAGGATTATTTAAAGCAGTGTTTTGGGATTATTTAGAGCAAAATTTTAGAATTGTTTACAGGAATGTTTTGGAATTATTTAGAGTAAAGGTTTAGGATTTTTAAAGTAATGTTTTAGGATAGTTTTTAACAAAGTTTTAGGATTATTTAGAATAAAATTTGTGTATTATTTAAAGCAAAGTTAAAGAATTGTTTAGAGGAAAATTTTGGAATTATTTAGTGGAAAATTCTGGAATTATTTAGAGCAAAATTTTAGAATTATATAGATGAAAGTTTTGGAATTATTTGGAACAAAGTTTTAGGATTGTCTCTAACAAAGTTGTAGGATTATTTTTAATAAAGTTATAGAATTATTTAGAGAAAAGTTTTGGGATTTTTTCTTTAAAAGTTGTAGAATTGTTTAGTGCAAATTTTAGATTTACTTAGAGTACAGTTTTAAAATTATGTAGAGTAAAGTTTGAGGATTATGTTTAACAAAGTTTTAGGATCATTTAGAGCAAAATTTTGGAATTGTTTCTAACAAAGTTTTAGTATTATTTAGAATAAAGTTTTAAAATTATTTAGAGCAAAGTTTTAGGATTTTCAAAGTAACGTTTCAAAATTATTTCTAGGGAAGTTAGAGAATTATTTCTAGCAAAGTTTTGGGATTATATAGAGTAAAGTTTTAGAATTATTAAAGTGATAGTTTACAATTATTTATAAGAAAGGTTTAGTATTATTTTGAGGAAAATTTGAAGAGTATTTAGAGCAGAGCTTTGGGATTATTTAGAACAAAGTTTTAGAATTTTCAAAGTAAATTTTACAATTATTTAGAGAGAAGTTTAAGGATTGTTTATAGTAAATTTTTTAGAACTTTTCTAGTAGATATGTTTTGCAAGCATTGAAAAAGTGAACAAGGAAATATCCAGCATGTAAAATTGCCAACCAGAGCGGTCACTTCAAAGAGAACAGAATTAATCGATGTACCTGCACCGTGTCTCTCTCACTTCCGGTAAACACGGATCGATACAGCCACGTGTTTACAATCTCGATGTAATTTTCATTAATTTGATGATATATTTTTATGTCCCTACCTTCACATTGCGTAATTGCTCGATTAAAATTCCAAAGACGACTTTTTTTTATTATTGTTGTTTAAATATTGATGTTAAGATACCAAATTAGATTTGGAATAAATTAATATTTGGATGGTTTTGTAGTAGTGTTTGATCTAATAGTCAGTTTAATACTTGCTATTTTACATTTTTACAAATTTTTATAGTAAAAACAGTTTGTTTCTTCTTTATTTATTTATGGGGGTGGTAGTTATTCGATAATGAGTAAAGGCTTTGGGTTATTGAGTTATTTGTTGCTAAGTTTTGGAGTTAATGGTAACAAAGTTTTGGGATTATTTAGAGCAAAGTTTTAGGATCTTTGATACTAAAGTTTTAGAATTAATTAGTGGAAAGCTTTGGGATTATTTCTAACAAAATTTTAGGATTGTTTATAGCAAAGTTTCAGTATTATTTAGAACAAAGTTTTAGAATTATATCTACAGAAATTTTAGAATTGTTTATAGCAGAGTTTTAAAATTGTTTAGAGCAAAGTTCTAGGATTATATTTGGTGAAATTTTAGAATTATGTTTAGCAAAATTTTAGAATTATTCAGAGAAAAGTTTTAAACTTATTTCTAACAAAGTTTTAAGATTATTTAGAGCAAAGTTTTAGGATTATTTCTATAAAAGTTTTAGGATTGTTTATAGCAAAATTTTAGGATTATTTAGAGCAATATTTCAGGATTATTTCTAACAAAGTTTTAGGATTAGTCTTAAAGAAGTTTCAGGATTATTTCTTACGAAGTTTCAAAACTATTTCTAACAGAGTTTTAGAATTATTTTTAGCAATATTTTAGTATTATTTCTAACAAAGTTTTAAGATTATTTAAAGCACAGTTTTAGAATTGTTTATAACAATATTTTAGAATTATTTCTAACAAAGTCATGTCACTAATGAAGGTTCAGAATTATTTCTAACAGAGTTTTAAGATTATTTCTAGCAATATTTTAGTATTATTTCTAACAAAGTTTTAAGATTATTTAAAGCACAGTTTTAGGATTGTTTATAACAATATTTTAGAATTATTTCTAACAAAGTCATGTCACTAATGAAGGTTCAGGATTATTTCTTACGAAGTTTCAAAGTTATTTCTAACAGAGTTTTAGAATTATTTCTAGCAATATTTTAGTATTATTTCTAACAAAGTTTTAAGATTATTTAGAGCACAGTTTTAGGATTGTTTATAACAATATTTTAGAATTATTTCTAACAAAATCATGTCACAAATGAAGTTTCAGGATTATTTCTAACAGAGTTTTAAGATTATTTCTAGCAATATTTTAGTATTATTTCTAACAAAGTTTTAGTATTATTTAGAGCACAGTTTTAGGATTGTTTATAACAATATTTTAGAATTATTTCTAACAAAGTCATTTGTTTCTAGAATAGAAAGAATTACATGTTAAGCAAATGACGATTATAGCCGTCGAAAGTTTTTTTTTTTTTTTTTTTTTTAGAAAAACTGTGACAAAATGTGATAATTTTCACTTCGAAACGTACAACTTACTTTCATCTGGCATTCATAAACAATCGAAAAAAGAAAAAATGTGTTTCTGAGGGCGATCGTAAAGTGAAAAATGTGTTAACGTCTTCTTCTTCGACTTTTCACGAACGATCGAAGCGACGAAGGGGACTCGTCGAATGGAACGAGTCGACAGATCGATCGACCATGTAATCGTCGTCATTTTAATACACTTGTGACGGCAGCAGTTGAGTCCTCCTCTTCTTCATTTTTCTTCTCGTCCTTTTCAGTCGTTCTTTCGCTGGACTCGTTCCAGGATCGCTAAGAGCATCAAAATGGAAATGGAGTTATCGCTGAGATGTTCGCTCGATTTACTTTGGCAACTGCTTCGAGATTATGGCCATCGAGAGAATCGCGGAATTTTCTCCAAGATTGATTCTGATTGATGGCGTCTTCCAGGATTTTTACATTTTTATTTTCTCTGTTGATGTTCTTTCTTTAGAGAAGTGCTAAGGTTAAGGTAGAGCTTCTTGGTTTCTCTTCTTTAGCTTTATTTTATTTTTCTAAGGATATTTGTTCTCTGTCAATGCGTCTGAAACTTTGTTGTAAATAATTGTAAAATTTCGTTAGAAATACTGGTACAACTTTGCCATAAATAATTCTAGAACTTTGCTACAAACAATTTTAAAATTTCTCTAGATATAATCCTATAACTGTGCTTTAAAAAATTTTAAAACTTTGTTAAAAATACTCCTACAACTTTGTCATAAATAATTTTAAAACTTTACTTTAAAAATCCTCAAACTTTGCTCTAAATAATTATAAAACATTGCTCCAAATAATTACAGAACATTGCTATAAATAATTCTAAAACTTTGCTAGAAATAATTCTAAAAATTCTGCTATAGATAATGCTACAATTTCGCTGAAAATAATTCTAAAACTTTTCTTTAAAGAATTCTAAAACCTTGCTTTAAATTATTCTAAAACTTTGATATAAATAATCATAAATCTTTGCCCTAAATAATCCTAAAACTCTGTTAGAAAAAATTCCAAAACTTTTCGTTAAATAATTGTAAACCTTTACTTTAATAGTCCTAAAACTTTACTCTAAATAATTGGAAAACTTTACTAGAAATAATCCTAAAATTTTGCTATAAATAATTCTAAAACTTTACTATAAAAGATCTTAAAATTTTGCTCTAAATGATTCGAAAACTGTGTTAGAAATAATCCTAAAACTTTGTTAGAAATCATTCTAAAATTTCACTAGAAGTAATGCTAAAAGTTTGCTCTAAATAATCTTAAAACTTTATTAGAAATAATCTTAAATTTTTGCTCTAAATAATTCTAAAATTTCATTAACTATTTTTTAAACAAAAATTATTTTCAATTTAAAGAGACATTTAACAGATTTGTTATAATTAATTGAAACAGCGAAATTAATTAATAAAAGATACGTAGAGGCCAATTTTCCAACTGAATACGATCTTTTCTTTATTTTTCGTCGAACTATGCCAAAAACTGGAGGCTAGTTTTAAATAGAGCGCAAACATAACCGTGGAGAGGATTAAACGCGATTTTCTGCTCTAGTTACGCGCGTGATTGGTCTCGTTGTCGGTGGCACAGTGGGAAGATAATTGCTAATTATGACAGATTGTCCCATTACAATGTGTCTTATTACGGCGCAGTTCCATTTTCAGCACAATTAAGCGTCTTCGCGAGCATTTTAGATATTTAAACAGGAAGGAGAATTCTGCAGTGGTGGCTGCACGTGGCTTAAATCAGCGGGGGTGCTGCACTCGAATATGTGCAGACTTTCTTTGAAAATTTGTGTAAGCAAATTTAAATCTGTATGGAAAGGAAATTTTGTGAAATTTTGCAATGATAAAATGAAACTGAAACTTTGGCAGAAATAATCCCAAAATTTGATTAAAAATAATTTTAAAACTTTGCTATAATTTATTCTAAAATTTCGTTAGAAATAATCATAAAATTTTGTTAGAAATAATCCCAAAGCTTTGCTCCAAATAATCCTAAAACGTTGCTCTAAATAATCCCAGAACTTTGTTAGGAATAATCCTAAAACTTTTCTGTAAATAATTTTAAAACTTTGCTCTAAATATTCCTAAAAATTTGTTAGTAATAAACCTAAAACTTTGTTAGAAATAATCCTAGAACTTTGCTCTAAATAATTTTAAAACTTTGCTCTAAATATTCCTAAAAATTTGTTAGCAATAAACCTAAAACATTGTTAGAAATAATCCTAGAACTTTGCTATAAAATATCTGAAAACTTTGCTCTAAATAATCCCAAAATTTGGTTATAAATAATTCCAAAATTTCGCCAAATATAATCCTAAAACTTTGCTCTAAATAACTCTAAAACTCTGCTATAAACAATTCTAAAATTTCTCTAAATATAATTCTAAATCTTTGCTCTAAATAATACTAAAACTTTGCTAGAAATAATCTCAAAACTTTGTTAGAAATAATCCTACAACTTTACCACAAATAATTTTAAAAGTTTACTGCAAAGGATCCTAAAATTGCAAACAACTATCTCTCTTTTCAACTTTTTACTTTTATAAATATACAGGGTGATCGATAACTCGTGGTACAATAAAAAAAAGTGGTAATTCTACATGAAAAAATAAGTCTCAAATTAATTTCTATGTTTCAAACTTTCAAGCAGAGATGGCACTTGCCAATTTTTTCTATTTCCCAAAGATTCAAGCAGTGTAATGGTGCTTCTCAATTTTTACGTCTAAAAATTCCAAGCAGTGCGATTTTTTGATTATTTTCATAAAAGTTTTAGGATCGTTTAGAGCAAAGTGTTAAAATTATTTAGAGTAAAGTTTTAGGATTACTTCTAATAAAACCTTGGGATTATTTAGAGCAAATTTTTAGCATTTTTAAAGTAAAGTTTTAGGATTATTTCTAACAAAATTTTAGGATTATTTAGAGCAGAGTTTTGGAATTATTTAAAGTTTTAAAATTATTTCTAGCAACGTTTTAGTATTATTTCCAACAAAGGTTTGGGTTTATTTCTAGCAATGTTTTAGGATTATTTGGAGCAAAGTTTTTGGATTTTTAAAGTAAAATTTTAAAATTATTTATGGCAAAGTTGTAGGAATATTTCTAACGAAATTTTAAAAGTATTTATAGCAATGTTTTAGGATTATTTTCAATTTCTACATCTATAAGTTCTAAGCACCAAGATGATTCTTCTCGAAGCTCCAATGAACACGATAATGCTTTTCAATTTGTAGGTCCCATATTTTCCAAGCAGTGCGATTTATATCTGCGTTTCAAATTTCCAAGCAATGCAGCACTTTTTCTCAATTTCCACGTCTCAAAGTTTTGAGCATCGCGGCGGTTTTTCTCAATTTCCACGTCTCAAAGTTCGAAGCAGCGCACAGTGTCATTTTGAAATTTCCATTTCTCAAAGTTCAAAGCGCGACGATAATTCTTTTCAATTTTACCGCGATGATGCTGTCAACCACCAACAATTCCAACTTACTTCTTCGCAGAGAAGAAATTCTACAGTTTTCTCTGAATTGCAAAACTAGAAGTACCAAGTAAGTGAAATAAAAAGTTCACTCAGTTCTACACGAGAACGCTTTCTCTTTCTTTCTTTTGATCTCTTTTTCTCAGTTTTGTCAGCGAAGGTGTACACTCGCACCTTTCTGATAGGTAAGAGGAGGCGCATAAAGTTACAAAGGCGAACGTAAAGAGGCGCTTGATATGCACTGTCGTTTCCAAGGAAATCTTGTTGCCTCAGGCCATCGTGAAACTTTTCATCGATCGACGTCACCTACATATACGGTCATCACATTTGTTACGTGTGTATTTTGCACGCGTCTAGCCAGAGTACGTTTCGTCTTCCTCTTCAGACGCTCAGTTTGCTTTTTCTTGTGCCATGAAGTTGAGTTTTTTTTTTTTTTTTTATTTTTTTTATTTTTAGTAAAATTGCAAGGATTTCATCAATTTCATCACATTTGTTACGTGTATTTTGCACGCGTTTGGGCAGAGTACGTTTCGTCTTCCTCTTCAGTCGCTCAGTTTGCTTTTTCTTGTACCATGAAGTTGAGTTTTTTTTTTATTTTTTTTTATTTTTTTTATTTTTAGTAAAATTGCAAGGATTTCATCAATTTCATCACATTTGTTACGTGTATTTTGCACGCGTTTAGGCAGAGTACGTTTCGTCTTCCTCTTCAGACGCTCAGTTTGCTTTTTTTTGTGCCATGAAGTTGAGTTTTTTATTTTTTTTATTTTTAGTAAAATTGCAAGGATTTCATCAATTTCATCACATTTGTTACGTGTATTTTGCACGCGTTTAGGCAGAGTACGTTTCGTCTTCCTCTTCAGACGCTCAGTTTGCTTTTTTTGTGCCATGAAGTTGAGTTTTTTATTTTTTTTTATTTTTAGTAAAATTGCAAGGATTTCATCAATTTCATCACATTTGTTACGTGTATTTTGCACGCGTTTAGCCAGAGTACGTTTCGTCTTCCTCTTCAGACGCTCAGTTTGCTTTTTTTTGTGCCATGAAGTTGAGTTTTTTTTTTATTTTTTTTTATTTTTAGTAAAATTGCAAGGATTTCATCAATTTCATCACATTTGTTACGTGTATTTTGCACGCGTTTAGGCAGAGTACGTTTCGTCTTCCTCTTGGAATTCTTCAGACGCTCAGTTTGCTTCCGTGTCTTGAAGTTAATTCGAAATTTACGGGCAAATTTTTGTTTAATTTTGAGTAAGATTACGAAGAAAGTTGTTTTCAAATTTTAATAATTGTAATAAGGAAATTCCTTTTAATTTTAACAAAATTGTGAGGAAATTTCTTATAATTTCAATAAAATTGTAAGAAAATTTTTTTTAATTTTAGTAATTATAAGAAGGAAATTTCTTTTAATTTTAATAAAATTGTAAGGAAATTTTTTTTAATTTTAATAATTATAAGAAGGAAATTTTTTTTACTTTTAATAATTATAAGAAGGAAATTATTATCTAATTTTAATAAAATTATAAGAAACGCTTTTTCAATTTTAATAATTATAATAAGATTTTTTTAATTTTAATAATTATGATAAGGAGATTTTTTGATAAAGAATTTAATTCCAAATTTTAACGCACAAATTGCCAAATCATCACAGCAAAGTTTTAGGATTATATCTAGTGAAATTTGAAAGTTATTTATAACAATTTTTTGGGATTATTTATAGCAAAGTTTTAGTTTTTTTTAATTTTAATAAAATTATAAGGAAAGTTTTCCTAGTTTTAATAATTATAATAAGGAAATCTTTTTTGATTTTAGTAATTATCATAAAGAAACCTTTTTTAATTTTAATAATCATAATTAGAAAATTTGCTTAATTTTAATAATTATAATAACGAGATTTTCTTAATTTTAATAAAATCATAAGGAAAGTATTTCTAATTTTGATAATTATAGTAAAGAAATTTTCTTTAATTTTGCTAATTATAAGATAATGTAAGTTGTATTGAAAACATTTTTATGCAATTCTAATTACGATTGAATTATTTCAAGCTATAGACAGAATTAAATGAAAATATCCTGCATAAACTTTTTATCTATGCTCTCCTTTTTTATGGACCAATAAAAAAATAAATACAAACGAGAATGAAGAAAATAGCGTGTAAAAGAGGAACTTTATTCTTATTTTTGTAATAAGATAACAACTTGTTCCAATTTCTGAAATTATTCCACGCAACGATTGTTTAACAATTATTCAGCGCAATTGTTTGAACTTAACTCGCGTTTCTAGCAAACATCAGCTGTTTCGTTACTCGAATAATTCGCGCAAATATCGCGCAATTAACCTGATGAAGTTTTCTAATTATCACTCGAGCCTGGAACGCGGTAAGAAGGAAGAAGATCAGAAGACCGTGAGATGTGGGTCAATAGTTCTCGTTAAAACCGAAAGTAGAAGACCACGAAGAGAAGAATCTTTGGAAATTTCTATCGTTTCTTCCTTCGATTTCACAGTGCGTTTCTTCTAGTCGAGAAATCGAGTTTTGGCTTTTTTTATTTGACCAGACTTGTCGGTTACTTATTCGAATTTTGTTTAGGCTACCTTTGGGTGAATTTAGATAGTCATTTATTGAATTTTTTGTAGTTGTACTTTGTAACTTTGTTCCAAATAATCAGAAAACTTTGTTTCAAATAATCCTAACACTCTGTTAGAAATAATCCTAAAACTTTCTTCTAAATAATTATGAAGCTCTACTTTAAAAATCCTAAAATTTTTCGTCAAATAATCCTAAAACTTTGCTTCTAAATAATTCTAAAACTCTGCTAGAAATAATACTAAAACTTTACTATAAGTAATTATTGAACCTTACTTTTAAAATCCTAAAATTTTTTATCAAATAATTCTAAAACTTTGTTACAAATAATTTTAAAATTTTGCTCCTAAATAATTCTTAAAACTTTACTATAAATAATTGTTGAACCTTACTTTTACAATCCTAAAATTTTTCGTCAAATAATCCTAAAACTTTGCTTCTAAATAATTCTAAAACTCTGCTACAAATAATACTAAAACTTTACTATAAGTAATTATTGAACCTTACTTTTAAAATCCCAAAATTTTTTATCAAATAATTCTAAAACTTTGTTACAAATAATTTTAAAATTTTGCTCCTAAATAATTCTTAAAACTTTGCTATAAATAATTGTTGAACCTTACTTTTACAATCCTAAAATTTTTCGTCAAATAATTCTAAAACTTTGCTCCTAAATAAACCCAAAACTTTGCTCTAAATAATCCTAGAGCTTTGTTCTAAATAATCCCAAGACTTTGCTCTAGACAGTCCTAAAACTTTGTTAGAAATAATTCTAAAACCTTGCTCTAAATAATCCTAAAAGTTAGTCAAGCTTCCAAAAGTTTATATCTAACTTCTCTGAGCTTTGGAGCTTTGAGATCTGAAATATTGAGCTCTGAAGCTCTGAGATCTGAAGTTCTCAGAAAAGACAAAAAGTTCTCAAAAAAGAAAGAAAACTTTTCTACAAATGCTTGTAAAGCTTTACTTTAAAAATCCTAAATAATTTTAAAACTTTGCTCTAAATAATTCTAAAACATTGCTCTAAATAATTGTGAAACTTTACTTCAAAAATCCTAAAACTTTGTTCTAAGTAATTCTAAAACTCGATTGGAAATGATACTAAAACTTTACTTCTAAGTAATTCTATAACTTTGTTCTAAATGATCCCAAAAATTTGCTAGAAATACTTCTACAACTTTGCTCTAAATAATTCTAAAACTCTGCTAGAAATAATAACTAAAACTTTACTATAAGTAATTATTGAACCTTACTTTTAAAATCCTAAAATTTTTTATCAAATAATTCTAAAACTTTGTTACAAATAATTTTAAAATTTTGCTCCTAAATAATTCTTAAAATTTTACTATAAATAATTGTTGAACCTTACTTTTACAATCCTAAAATTTTTCGTCAAATAATTCTAAAACTTTGTTACAAATAATCTTAAAACTTCGCTCCTAAATAAACCCAAAACTTTGCTCTAAATAATCCTAGAGCTTTGTTCTAAATAATCCCAAGACTTTGCTCTAGACAATCCTAAAACTTTGTTAGAAATAATTCTAAAACCTTGCTCTAAATAATCCTAAAAGTTAGTCAAGCTTCCAAAAGTTTATACCTAACTTCTCTGAGCTGTGGAGCTTTGAGATCTGAAGTTCTCAGAAAAGAAAAAAAGTTCTCAAAAAAGAAAGAAAACTTTTCTACACATGCTTGTAAAGCTTGACTTTAAAAATCCTAAAATTTTGCTATAAATAATTTTAAAACTTTGCTCTAAATAATTCTAAAACATTGCTCTAAATAATTGTGAAACTTTACTTCAAAAATCCTAAAACTTTGTTCTAAGTAATTCTAAAACTCGATTGGAAATGATACTAAAACTTTACTTCTAAGTAATTCTATAACTTTGTTCTAAATGATCCCAAAAATTTGCTAGAAATACTTCTACAACTTTGCTCTAAATAATCTTAAAACTTTGTTAGAAATAATTCTAAAACTTTTCTCTAAATAATCCTAAAACTTTTATAGAAATAATCCAAAAATCGCGCTGCTTGGAACTGTGAGATGTAGAAACTGAAAGCGCCATCGTGCTGCTTAGAAATTTGAGATGTACAAATTAATAAGAACCATGGCAATGCTTGGAAAATTTGAAACGAACAAATTGAGAAGCATTATCGTGCTGTTTGGAACTTTGAGACGTACAAATTCAGAAGAACTATGGCACTACTCGACAAATGGAACGTGGAACTTTTAGATATGGAAATTGAGAAGAACCATTATACTGCTTGAAAAATTCGAGATGTAGAAATTGAGAAGCAACATCATTCTGTTTGGAACTTTAACAGACGGTAGAAATTGATGAGCGCCATCGCGCTGCTTGGAACTTTGAAACATAGTAATTGGAAAGATCCATCGCATTGCTTACAATTTTGAAATGTAGAAATTGAGAAGAACCATCGCGTTGCTTAAAACTTTGAGAGGTAGAAATTGTAAAAAAATCATCGCGTTGCTCGAAACTTTGAAACGTAGAAATTGAGAACAACCATTGCTGTACTTAAAACTTTGAGTCATAGAAATTGAGAACAACTATCGCGTTACTTGGAACTATTAGATACAAATTAAGAAGTGCCATAGCATTGCTTGGAACTTTGAGATGTAGAAATTGAGAATTACCATCGTGTTGCTTAAAACTTTGAGACATAAAAATTGAGAGAAACCATCGCATTGCTTGAGACTTTGAGATGCAGAAATTTAGGAAAACCATCGCGTTGCTTTAAACTTTAAGACATAGAAACTGGAAAATGCGATTGTGCTGCTTGGAACTTTAAGATGTAGAAATTGAAAAGCGCCGTCGTACTGTTTAAAAATTTGAGACATAGAAATTGAGAAGAACCATCGCGTCGCTTAAAACTTTCAGACGAAGAAATAAAGAAATCTCATTTCTCTTCTTTTTGCAAAATTCCTCTTCATTCTAAGTTCTCTAAATTTATTTGTTCTTTCTGTTACAGCTGAACACGGAATGGGCTCAAGTTGAAGTAATTAATCTAATCAACGATGGCAGCGGTCTTGGATTTGGCATCGTTGGCGGACGTAGCACCGGTGTTGTCGTCAAGACGATTCTTCCGGGAGGTGTTGCCGATCGAGTAAGTTTATTTTACTTTTTTACTACATTTTTACGTTATTTCTCGACGTTTAGTTTAACGTTCGTGTGGTTGAGGAATTAACTGGAACTTAAAATTTGAATATCTGAAAATTTTTGAATAATTTTCTGTAAGTTTGATAATTTTTAAATTATTCTGAAAGTTTTATAATTTTAAAATTTGAATATCTAAGAATTTAAAAACAATCTTGAAAGTTTGATCATTTTTAAATTTTTTAATTGTTAAATAGTTCTGGAAGTTTCATAATTTCAAAATTTGAATATCTGAAAATCTTAAAACAATCTTGAAAGTTTGATATCTTCGAGATTTGAAAATTTTAAAATAATTCTCGAAGTTTGACAATTTCAAGATTTGAATATCTGACAATTTTAAAATAATCTTGGAAGTTTGATAATTAACTCTTCAGTGGAGTACCACCAGTTACAGAACACCCTGTATAATTGAAAATTTGAATTATATGTGTATATCTATATACATATATTTGTAAAAGTTAAAAGTTGAAGAGAAAGATAATTGTTTGCAATTTTAGCATCTTTTTTAGTAAAGTTTTAATATTATTTATGGTACAGTTATAGGATTATTTCAAAGAAAATTTTGGGATTATTTCTAGCAAAGTTTTAGTATTATTTAGAACAAAGTTTTAGGATTTTTAAGGTAAAATTTTAAAATTTTTATGACAAAGTTGTAGAATTATTTTCAACAAAGTCTTGGGATTATTTAGAGCAAAGTTTTAAGATCATTTCTAACAAAGTTTTAGGATTATTTGGAGCAAAGTTTTGGGATTATTTAGGAGCAAAGTTTTAAGACTATTTGTAACAAAGTTTTAGAATTATTTGATGAAAAATTTTAGGATTTTAAAAGTAAGGTTCAACAATTATTTATAGTAAAGTTTTAGTATTATTTCTAATAAAGATTTAAGAATTATTTAGGAGCAAAATTTTAAGATTATTTGTAACAAAGTTTAAATTTTTTTGCGAAGGAAAATTTTGGGGTTTTTAAAGTGAGGTTTGACAATTATTTATAGTAAAGTTTTATTTGATGAAATTATTTGATGAAAGATTTTACGATTTTTAATGTAAGGTTCAACAATTTTTTATAGTAAAGTTTTACTATTATTTGTAACTAAGTTTTATGATTATTTAGGAGCAAAGTTTTAAGATTATTTGTAACAAAGTTTAAATATTTTTGCGAAGAAAAATTTTGGGGTTTTTAAAGTGAGGTTTGACAATTATTTATAGTAAAGTTTTAGGATTATTTGATGAAAGATTTTACGATTTTTAATGTAAGGTTCAACAATTATTTATAGTAAAGTTTTAGTATTATTTGTAACAAAGTTTTAAGATTATTTAAAGCAAAGTTTTAGGATTATTTCTAATAAAGTTGTAGGATTATTTAGAGCAAAGTTTTATGATTATTTAGAGCAAACTTTTAGCATTACTTCTAACGAAATTTTAGAATTATTTATAGCTAAGTTTTGGGATTATTTCTAGCAAAGTTGTAGAATTATTTTTAGCAAAGTTTTCGAACTATTTAGAATAAAGTTTTAGGATTATTAAAGTAAAGGTTAGCAATTATTTACGAAAAATTTTGCAATTTTTTGTAACAGAGTTTTGGGATTATTTCTAGTTAAGTTTTAAGATTATTTCTAATAAAGTTTTAGGAATATTTAAAGCAGAGTTTTGGGATTACTTAGATCAAAGTTTTAAGATTATTTAGAGCAAAGTTTTAGAATTGTTTCTAGCAAAGTTTTTAAAGAACTTTTATAGTAGATATGTTTTACGATGCGACAGTGTTGAAGGTGTTAAATATGTTCGTCTGTGACTCGTGTTTCAGGACAATCGGCTACAAAGCGGGGACCACATA
The DNA here is from genome assembly GCF_050948175.1 of Xylocopa sonorina. Taxonomy (NCBI): domain Eukaryota; kingdom Metazoa; phylum Arthropoda; class Insecta; order Hymenoptera; family Apidae; genus Xylocopa; species Xylocopa sonorina. Next base: position 2,281,250 of record NC_135206.1, on the reverse strand, counting down.
TTGCAAATTGGCGATGTCAATCTACGAGGGATGGGAAGTGAACAGGTCGCGGCGGTTTTGCGACAATCCGGCACGCACGTGCGCCTCGTCGTCGCGCGACCCGTGGAACCGACGTCGCCAGACTACCAGGTACAAGAATCGCTATAATAATTATAAAATATCGGAAAGTGTCAGATTTACGAGTCTAATAATTTTCAAATTTGAATATTTGAAAATTCCCAAGTAATACTGGAAGTTTGATAATTTCAAAATTTGAATATCTAAAAATTTTTAAATACTTCTGGAAGTTTGATAATTTCAAAATTTGAATATCTAAAAATTTTTAAATACTTCTGGAAGTTTGATAATTTCAAAATTTGAATATCTAAAAATTTTTAAATACTTCTGGAAGTTTGATCATTTCAAAATTTGAATATCTAAAAATTTTTAAATACTTCTGGAAGTTTGATCATTTCGAGATTGAAATATCTGAAAATTTAAAAAAATATAAACTCGCACTTTTGGTACGACTGTTATAGCGGTCATTTGTCTCTAGCTACTCAAATGTTCCAAAACGAAAAAAGAACAACTGATATGCTGTCTGGCATGCTGTCACTTTTTTTCTAGATGCGTTACTCGATAATTTAACAAGTGTATGTGTTAATACACTTCGCACTAACGCTGTTCTTTTTTTATTAATTAAAATACACGCACGACGGCTATAGCCGTCATTTGCGTGCAGATCGACCTGACGACTATAACCGTCGTTTGCGTACACATAGACCTGACGACTATAACCGTCGTTTGCGTACGCATAGACCTGACGACTATAACCGTCGTTTGCGTACGCATAGACCTGACGACTATAACCGTCATTTGCGTACAGATAGATCTGACGACTATAACCGTCATTTGCGTACACATAGACCTGACGGCTATAGACGTCATTTGCGTAAAAATGTTAACTGATCGTGATCCAGAATTAGGCGAAAGATTTCGAATTAAGCGACGCGTTTCAGGCACTCGGTAGCCACGCTCCAATCGTGCCAACGAAGATTCTGGGTGACCCGGATGAGCTGGACCGGCACTTGGTGCACAGCGTGCCGGAAACGTACAACATACGCCATGTGCAATCCGACAGCACGCACGACAATGGCTACATGTATTCTCAGGAATCGGACGTTGAGATGCACGTGAGTTATTTTCCAATTTTTTAGAAACTATATTTTTTTTTTACGTAGTAGAGACGTTCCTTGGAAAACTGTGGAAAAAGATAGATGCGCTTTTGAGCTTGAAACTTGAGCTGTTAGAGCTTTAACTTCCAAGGCTTGAAAGCTCAGAGTTTCAACTTTCAATACTTCAGAGCATCACAGCTTCAGCTCTCAGAGCTTCAACTCTCAAAGCTTCAAAGCTCAGACTTTCAACCTTCAAATCTCACAGCTTCAGATTCCAGACCTTCAAAACTGAAAACTTCAGATCTCATAGCTTTAAAGCTTTGAGAGTTGAAAGCTTCAAAAGTTCAGAGCTCGAAAACTGAAAACTTGAAGCTTTGAGAGTTGAAACTCTGAGATTTGAAGTTTCACCGAAACTCAGAGATTCAACTCTAAGAGCATCAACTCTTAATGCTTCAGAATATCAGAGCTTCAACTTTCAAAGCTTCAGAACTCAGAGCTTCAACTCTCAGAGTTTCAGAACATCAGAGTTTCAAAGCTCAGATCTTCAAATATCAAAGCTTCAGATCCCAGATCTTCAAAACTGAAAACTTCATTTTAGATCTTAGATTTTTTTATTTAGATTTTAGATCTCATAGCTTTAAAGCTTTCAGAGTTGAGAGCTTCGAAAGTTCAGAGCTCGAAAACTGAAAACTTGAAGCTTTGAGAGTTGAAACTCTGAGATTTGAAGTTTCACGGAAACTCAGAGTTTCAACTCTCAATGCTTCAAAGCATCAGTGCAGAGCATTCAGATTTCATAGCTTCAACTCTGAGCTTAGCAATAAAAATTAAAAGATTCTGTTACTGGAAATTCTCCATGGAAATGGAAAGATCCAACAAAAAAAGAATAAAAATTTCTCAAAGCTTCTGAGCTGAGAACTTCAGATTTCATAGCTTCAACTCTCAGAGCTTCTAAATAAGAATGGGAAGATTCTACAAAAAAAAAAAATAAAAATTTCTCAAAGCTTCTGAGTTGAAAACTTCAAATTTCATAGCTTCAACTCTCAGAGCTTAGAAATAAAAATGAAAAGATTCTGTTGCTGGAAATTCTCCATTGAAATGGAAAGATTCTACAAAAATAAAAGAGAAAATAAAAATTTCAATTCAAATTAAAAATAAAAATCAATTTCGCATCATTCATTATTTACTCAAATTGATAACAAACTTGCACGTTCATTGCAAACTAGACCAAAAGTACCATCACCACTAGATAGATATGTCTGTTAGAACTGTCGAGTTTGGCTCAAAAATGAATAATTCTTTTGTTGTTATTTTAAAATTTGTTATTAACAACTGTTGTATATTTTTGCAGGCAAGACCAGGACTCATCATGGACGTAGTACGCAATCCAATGCCAATAGGGGCGATGCCAGTGATACCAACGGTTCCAGTGCAGATCCCAGAGCTACCAGTGCTGACCATGGATACCATTGATGTTAATTCACTGCCAGAAATGGAACGGTTCACCGTCGAGCTTAAAAAGGACATTTATGGCCTTGGGATCACCATTGCTGGATACGTGTGTGAGAAAGGTAATCAGAATCACTGGCACACTATGGAGAACATGCTTCTGTGAAGAATTCAAAGATGCTCAAAGATTAACTCCTTGGCCTTACACACTATCTACTGACTGCGCGATAGTAATTAGTAAATGAAGGGCTCCTACGACTAAGAGTTTATTTTGTGCGTGTTCAGAATGTTGCGTCGTTAATTTCTCCTATTTCTTAACAAAAAGTTCATTGTTGCTTCTGCATCGAGTCATTGAAATAATCCAACATTTTTCTATTCATCTATCCGATCGTTAAATTTCAAAGCTCAGAGAAGATAGGTATAAACTATGAGAAGCCTTACTAACTTTTAGGATTATTTAGAACAAAGTTTTAGAATTATTTCTAGAGAAATTTTAGAATTGTTTATAGCAGAATTTTAGAATTATTCAGAGCAAAGTTTTAGGATTATATCTAGTGGAATTTTTTAATTATTTATAGCAAAATTTTAGAATTATTTAGAGCAATGTTTTAAGATTTCTAAAGCACAGTTTTAAAATTTATTATGAAAAGGTTTTAGGACTCTTAAAGTAAAGTTTTACAATTTTTTATAGAAAAGCTTTAGGATCATTTAGGGCAAAGTTTTAAGATTATTTAGAACAAAGTTTTGGAATTATTTCTAGCAAAGTTTTAAGATTATTTAGAACAAAGTTTTGGGATTATTTCTAGCAAAGTTTTAGGATTATTTAGAGCAAAGTTTTTAAATTATGTAAAGCAAAGTTTTAGGATTGTTTAGAGCGAAGTCTTGGATTTATTTAAAGCAAAGTTTTAGAATTATTTAGAAGAAAGCTTTGGAATTATTTAGAGCAAAGTTTTAAAATATTTAAAGCAAAGTTTTAGGATTCTTAAAGTAAAGTTTTACAATTATTTTTTAAAAAATTTTAGAATTATTTAGAGCAGAATTTTGGGATTATTTAGAGCAATATTTTAGAATTGTTTAGAGGAAAGTTTTGGAATTATTTGAAGGAAAGTTCTGGAATTATTTAGTGCACATTTTTAGGTTTTTTAAAGTAAAGTTTTAGGATTATGTCTAACAAAGTTTTAGAATTATTTCTAGCAATGTTTTATAATTATTTGGAGCAAAGTTTTATAATTATTTAGAACAAAGTTTTAGGATTTTTAAAGTAAAGTTTCAAAATTATTTATGGCAAAGTTGTAGGAGTATTTTTAACAATGTTTTAGGATTATTTAGAGCAAAATTATAGAATTATATCTAGAGAAATTTTAAAATTATTTAGAGCAAAGTTTGAGGATTGTTTATAGCGAAGTTGTAGAATTATTTCTGACAAAGTTTTAGAATTATTTCTAGCAATATTTTAGGATTATTTCTAACAAAGTTTTAAAATTATTTAGAGCAAAGTTATAGGATTATTTATGGCTAAATTTTAGAAATATTTTTAGCAATGTTTTAGGCATCTCGTTTGGTTCGCTACCTGGTTATAGGAATAGGACTTTGAAAATATTCGTTAAGTTAACGCTTTGGTTATTAAGTTATTTATTGCAAAATTTTAGGATCTTTTATAGTAAAGTTTCAGAATTATTTCTAGCAAAGTTTTGTGATTATTTCGAACAAGGTTTTGTGATTATTTGGAGCAAAGTTTTGAGATTATTTCTAACAAAGTTTTAGAATTATTTGGTGCAAAATTTTGGGATTTGTAAAATAAAGCTTTAAAATTATTTATGTCAAAGTTGTAGAATTATTTGGAGCAAAGTTTTGCAATTATTTAGAGCAAAGTTTTAGTATTATTTTTGGCAAAGTCTTGGGATTATTTCTAATAAAATTTTAGAATTATTTAGAGCAAAGTTTCAGGATTATTTAGAGCAAAGTTTTAGCATTATTTAAAGCAAAGTTTTGGAATTATTTACAGCAAAGTTTCGACATTATTTAGAACAAAGTTACTGAGTACAATAAACTACAGAGCGTACAACTACAAAAAATTCAACAAATAACTATCTCAATTCACACAAACCATTCATCTATCCGATCATTCTGATTACAGAAGAGCTGTCTGGCATCTTCGTGAAGAGCATCAGCGAGGGCAGCGCGGCAGACCTGAGCAACAAGATCCAAATAAACGATAGGATAGTCGAGGTGGACGGACATTCTTTACAGGGTTACTCGAATCACGAGGCAGTCGAGGTGCTAAGGCGTACAGGGCAAACTGTAGTTCTCTGCTTGGAGAGATACCTGCGTGGACCAAAATACGATCAACTTCAGCAGGCGATCGCTGCCAGCGAGTTGAGACTACCTCAACCGAGCTCTCCATCGATCACCAGCTTGCCAAGCTTCCCAATGAGCGCGGTGAGCCTTCTGTTCCTGTCCATTTTACAATATTTTATGTCATCCAGTAAGTTCAGAACCTTATCTCGCGTTGCTTAAGTAAATCGTTGAGTAATTGTCAATCGTGTGGTCCTTAGTTGTCCTCTGGTAAGGCAAGGGAACAGTTCTCGTTGTTAATGAAAAGTGTGTCTACTGTTTTTTGCGTGGTGAAATATGGAAGACCAAAAGGAGCATTTTCGACAAGTTATGTATTATGTTTCACTGCTTTAAAAAAGACAGTACGCTTAAAAACACTGTAAAGGAGATTTGTGACGACCCTGAAAGATAAAAAAACGCAGCAGACGTTCATTCACCGCTGATACTGACTTTATCAACGCCTACCTCGATGAAAACCCAAGGCCTAATGTTTGTGAGATAGTAGATGCTTTAAAGATTCTTTTGTTAAGAAATAGGATCCAATAAGTAAGCAATGAATAGAAAAGTGGGCCTTCAAAAGTTTATACCTATCTTCTCTGAGATCTGAAGCTTTGAAAGTTCAATGTCTGAGATCTGAAGTTTTAAGCTTTGGAGCTCTGAGCTTTGAATCTTGAGAATTGAAACTCTGAGATCTGAAGTTTTGAGCTCTGAAGCTCTGAGCTTTGACACTTGAGAGTTGAAACTTCTGAGATCTGAAGCTCTGAGAGTTGAAGTTCTCAGATCTGAAATTTTGAGCTTTGGAGCTCTGAGCTTTGAAACTTGAGAGTTTAAGATCTGAGAGTTGAAACTTCTGAGATCTGAAGCTCTGAGAGTTGAAACTTCTGAGATCTGAAGCTCTGAGAGTTGAAGTTCTCAGATCTGCAATTTTGAGCTTTGGAGCTCTGAGCTTTGAAACTTGAGAGTTTAAGATCTGAGAGTTGAAACTCTGAGATCTGAAGCTCTCAGATCTGAAGTTTTGAGCTTTGAAGCTCTGGGCTTTGAAACTGGAGAGTTGAAGATCTGAGAGTTGAAGTTCTCAGATCTGAAATTTTGAGCTTTGGAGCTCTGAGAGTTTAAGATCTGAGAGTTGAAACTCTGAGATCTGAAGCTCTCAGATCTGAAGTTTTGAGCTTTGAAGCTCTGAGCTTTGAAACTGGAGAGTTGAAGATCTGAGAGTTGAAACTTCTGAGATCTGAAGCTCTGAGAGTTGAAGTTCTCAGATCAATAAATGAAAAAAAAAGTAATTTAAGCTCCATAAATATAAATTATAACAAAGTTTCAGAGTTACATTTAATATAATTAGTAAACAAAATTGTTTACAAGTGGCAATTGAAAAACTGTCCTTTAAAATGAATTTCAAATGAAATGGTTAAAATAGTACTGAGTTGTTGGCAATGAAATTAAAAAATAATCCAGAGTGCAAAGGGTTAATGATAAATCTGATGAATCTTGTTACAGGATGGTGAAACCACTACAGAAATAGAGCCAGAGGGAGAGTCGCATACGACAGTGGACAGTGCTGTTCTCCAGGAAGGCGAAAGAGAAAGAGCTCCAGATGAATTCGATGATGCTGCGAATGTGGAGGCGTTACTGAGTGATCCATCCAGTGAGCTTACGCCTCAGATTCGCTCAGCCATTAAACAGAAATGGCAGAAGATTGTGGGTCCAGACACAGAAATTGTGGTACGTATTTCTAAAACTGTGAAAACCCCCCTCAAAGAGCTTATTTGTGGATGCATTCTTTGCTCTCTGTTCTGTAAAGGAAATTAGATCTTTTATGGAAATGTAATTCGTAGCAATTTTACTGTTGATCCGGAGAACTGAGTTTTTTTAAATAATGTACGTAATTCTAGTGAACAGCTTGAGAGGAAAAGTAATTGGTAGCAATTTGAGTCTTAATACAAAGAACTGAGTTTTCTTAAGTAATTTTGTACAACGCATCCTCATCCTTTAATTTGTTTCAGTGTATTTCGAGTACTTCATTTTACTCTTAATATAGAGAACTGAGTTTTTTTAAGTAATTTTGCTAATACTTCATAGTAATTTTACTCTTAATCCAGAGAACAGAGCTTTTTTAAATGATCTTGCGCAGCTCTTAACGAGTTAGGCTAGTCATGAAGGTCTACAGTGGCACATGAAACGAATGATGACCCTAACTCGTCATTGTATGTAAACGAGCGACTAATATTGCAGAATGTATCCCAATTCGGATGAATTGAAGCTCTGAGATTTGAAGCTTTGAAAGTTGAAGCTATGAGATTTGCAGTTTTCAATTCTGAAGCTCTGAGATTTGAAGTTCTCAGTTCTGAAACTTTGAAATTTGCTTCAAAGCTCAGAGCTTCAACTCTTAAAGTTTCAGAATTGAAAACTTGAAATCTCGAAGCTTCAAATTTCAAAGTTTTAGAACTTAAAACTTCACATCTCAAAGTTTCAAATTTCAAAGCTTTGGAACTTAAAACTTCAAATCTCATAGCTTCAAATTTCAAAGCTTTAGAAGTTAAAACTTCAAATCTCAAAGCTTCGAAGCTCAGAGCTTCAACTCTTAAAGCTTCAAATCTCAAAGCTTCAAAATTCAAAACTTCAAGTCTCAAAGCTTCAGAATTCAAAACTTCAAATCTCAAAGCTACAAATTTCAAAGCTTTAGAACTTAAAACTTCAAATTTCATAGCTTCAAATCTCAAAGCTTCAAATTTCAAAGCTTTAGAATTCAAAACTTCAAATCTCGAAGCTTCAGAACTGAGCTAAGTTTTCAGTTCTAAAGCTTTGAGATTTGAAGTTTTGAATTCTGAAACTCTGAACTTCAAAGCTTTAAGAGTTGAAGCTCTGAGCTTCGAAGCTTTGAGACTTGAAGAAAAGAGAAAAGAGTGCGCTTATTCGATTCATGAGCAAGACCTATAAACAACTGACTAATTTTGCAGAACGTATCCCAATCCTCTAATTTGTTTTCTGTTTTTTTTATATGTTTCGAGCAGGTAGCACAGTTGAAGAAATTCGCAGAGGGCAGTGGCCTTGGAATAAGTTTAGAAGGAACAGTGGACGTGGAGAACGGCCAGGAAGTGAGACCACACCATTACATACGATCGATCCTTCCTGAAGGACCCGTAGGACAAAATGGGACGCTACGCTCTGGTGACGAATTGCTCGAGGTAATGTAACGTTTAATTTTGCTAATTGTAACTTCAACAAAGTTCTCTTCCTCTCGAGGGCGGTTCAAGCGGAAGATGAACGCCTCAGGCGCGATGTTGGGAAGTGAACGGTTGAAATTTCATGTCAGTTGTTTAGTTTTCTAATTAAGTAATAGTTTAAGTCTTTGAAATTTCATGTCAGTTGTTTAGTTTTTTAATTAAGTAATAATTTAACTTTTTGAAATTTCATATCAGTTGTTAGTTTTCTAATTAAGTAATACTTTAAGTCTTTGAAATTTCATGTCAGTTGTTTAGTTTTTTAATTAAGTAATACTTTAAGTCTTTGAAATTTCATGTCAGTTGTTTAGTTTTCTAATTAAGTAATACTTTAACTCTTTGAAATTTCATGTCAGTTGTTCAGTTTTTTAATTAAGTAATAATGTAACTTTTTGAAATTTCATATCAGTTGTTAGTTTTCTAATTAAGTAATACTTTAAGTCTTTGAAATTTCATGTCAGTTGTTTAGTTTTCTAATTAAGTAATACTTTAAGTCTTTGAAATTTCATGTCAGTTGTTTAGTTTTCTAATTAAGTAATACTTTAAGTCTTTGAAATTTCATGTCAGTTGTTTAGTTTTTTAATTAAGTAATAATTTAACTTTTTGAAATTTCATATCAGTTGTTAGTTTTCTAATTAAGTAATACTTTAAGTCTTTGAAATTTCATGTCAGTTGTTTAGTTTTTTAATTAAGAAATAATTTAACTTTTTGAAATTTCATGTCAGTTGTTCAGTTTTTTAATTAAGTAATAATTTAACTTTTTGAAATTTCATATCAGTTGTTAGTTTTCTAATTAAGTAATACTTTAAGTCTTTGAAATTTCATGTCAGTTGTTTAGTTTTCTAATTAAGTAATACTTTAAGTCTTTGAAATTTCATGTCAGTTGTTTAGTTTTTTAATTAAGTGATAGTTTAACTCTTTGCGCTTGGCTTCTGTTTGAATGTTAGCAATAGAAATTATTATTAAAACTAGCAATTGAAATTTTCCATTCGAATAGAAGACTTGAATGAAATATGGATTTCTTATAAATTATAATTTTATTAATTATATTCTTCTTTCTTAAAAATTTTTTAAGACGTTGTGGTGGAAAATGTTCAACTTTTTGCACTTAGCTTCTTTGCAGATATTAGCAATAGAAATTATTGCTAAAATAGCAATATTTTAGCAATACAAGAAGAACTATTATTAAAGTGGCAATATTTTAGCAACACTTTAGCAATAGAATTACTATTAAAATAGTAATATAAAATATTAATATCTTAGCTGTAAAACAAAATAGGAATTCTTAGCAATTTTCAGAAATAATTTCTATTGCTAATATCTTCCAGCAATAGAAAATTTCCATTCTAATAGAAGACTTGAGAAAAACATAGATTTTTCAAAAAGCTGTGGTGAAATTAGTTTAACTCTTTGCACTCAGATACTTTCCAGACATTAATAATAGAAACTATTGCTAAAATATCGCTAAAAAATTGCTAACATCTCTCAGCAATGGAAAATTTTCCTTTCAAATAGAAAACTTTGAGTTCAGGAGAACCTCTTCCTCCTCATTTAAGGATCATTGGTAGAATGTAAGGAACAGATCAGAAAGTTGTATAATAATACATGTAAACAGATAGAGAATCATGTGCATTCAGAACACCATGGGTATTGCTGTCTCTCTTGCTTCGCCACAACAAGCGCAAACTGTTAAACCAATAAAAATCACTCGTAGATGTTATATGGACAGTGGGTTCAAAAAAACCTCTTCCTCGTTATTTAAGGATCATTGATAGAATGCAAGAAACAGATCAGAAAGCTGTATAATAATATATGTAAGCAAATAGAGAATCATGTATATTCAGAACACCATGGGTATTGCTGTCTCTCTTGCTTCGCCACAACAAGCGCAAACTGTTAAACCAATAAAACTCACTCGTAGATGTTATATGGACAGTGGGTTCAAGAAAACCTCTTCCTCGTTATTTAAGGATCATTGCTAGAATGCAAGAAACAGATCAGAAAGCTGTATAATAATATATGTAAGCAAATAGAGAATCATGTACATTCAGAACACCATGGCTGTTGCTGTCTCTCTAGCTTCGCCACTACAATCACAAACTGTTAAACCAATAAAAATTGCTCATAGATATCGTAGACAGTGGGTTCTCTTCCTCGTTAAGTACAAATCAGAAAATTGTACATATGTAAACAGAAAGAAAATCATGTACATACAGAACACCATGGCTGTTGCTGTCTCTCTAGCTTCGCCACTACAATCACAAACTGTTAAACCACAAAAAATCTCCCAACTAATATAAATCTCCTTACTCTGTACAGGTGAACGGATACAGATTGCTGGGTATCAATCACATGGAGGTGGTCAGCGTGCTGAAAGTATTACCCATACACGTCCGCATGGTGTGTGGCAGGAACATAGCATCCCACGATCCTCTGTGCCCCATCGACACTGCCCAACATCAGGCTGCGTTCCAAACCAGAGTAAGAAACTCGACTCGTCTACATTGTTCACAGTTTAATTGTACTTGTACTTGATATATTGGCAATCCAAGTGTAACCAGGTGAAACCTTCTTCGTAGAGTATCCTTGGGGGGTCGCTGCAGAATCTGCTGCCAACGATGGACCGTCTGGTGAAGGCCAAGTCGGATGGTTCACTGGCGTCGACCACCACCACGGCTACAGTTACGGATGCCAGTTTGAATAAGATGAAGTCGCGTTCGTTGGAACCACTGACTGGGCTGGCGATGTGGAGTTCAGAGCCGCAGATCATCGAATTGGTTAAGGGAGAACGGGGCCTTGGGTTCTCCATATTGGATTATCAGGTATCTGCAACCCTTGCTTATCTTCATTAAACACATTTCAAACGTTAATCACTGTGAATGTTCACCAATAAAATACCTTTGAAACAATAATAAAAAAATAGTGGATTATCAGGTATCTACAACCTTTGCTTATATTCATTAAACACATTTCAAACGTTAATCACTGTGAATGTTCACCAAAAAATACCTTTGAAGCAATAATAAAAAATATTGAATTATCAGGTATCTGCAACCTTTGCTTATATTCATTAAACACATTTCAAACGTTAATCACTGTGAATGTTCACCAAAAAATATCTTTTTAACAATAATAAGAAATATTGGATTATCAGGTATCAGCAACTTTTGCTGGCTACCCTTCTGATGACATCTTTTTTAGTTACTTTATTATTTCTTATCTTCATTAAAACACAACCATTTTAGAAGTTAATATTAACCACTGTGAATGTTCACCAAAAAATACCTTTCTAACAATAATGACAAGGAACTGTCCAGCGCTGGTTTATCTAAAAAATATTGGATTATCAGGTATCAGCAACTTTTGCTAGCTTCGCTTTTGATCACTTCTGTTTTAGTTACTCCATTATTTCTTATCTTTATTGAACACAACCATTTTGATTAATTTTAAACCACTGTGAAAGTTCAACAAAAGAAGACCTGTGTAACAATAATAACAAAGAACTATCCAATGCTTCTTTATCAAACAAGAGAAAAACTGCAGACCTTTTATTCTTATTAAACAATACAACACTAATGTCAAGGAACTATCCAATGCTTATTTATCCAAAAAATATTGGATTATCAGGTGTCAACAACCTTTGCTGGCTGATAACATCTCTTTTAGTTGCTTCATTATCTCTTATCTTCATTAAAACACAACCATTTCAAACGTTAATATCAACTACTGTGAATGTTCACCAAAAAAAACCTTTGTAACAATAATGTCAAGAAACTGTCCAGCGTTTTTTTTTATTTAAGAAATAAAACTGTAGACATCTTATTCTTGTTAAACACAGCCATTTCAGAGATAGTTAATATTAGTTAATATCAACTAGTGTGAATATGTCAATATTAGTTAATATTAACTAGTGTAAAGTCAGTATTAGTTAATATTAACTAGTATGAATATTCACCAAAAAACACCTTAGTAAGAATAATGTCAAGGAACTGTCCAGCACCTTTTTATCAAAAAGACGGTAGACCTCTTACTCCTATTAACACAGCTATTTCAGAGGTAGTTAATATCAGTTAATATTAATTAGTGTGAATATGGCAATATTAGTTAATATTAACTAGTGTGAGTGTGTCAATATTAGTTAATATTAACTAGTGTGGATATGTCAATATTAGTTAATAATAACTAGTGTGAATGTACACTAAAAAACATCTTTGTAACAATAATGTCAAGGAACTGTCCAGCACTTTTTTATCAAAAAGACTGTAAAGCTCTTATTCTTATCAAACACAGCTATTTCAGAGGTAGTTAATATTAACTAGTGTGAATATTAATTTATATTAACTAGTGTAAATGTGTCAATATTAGTTAATATCAACTAGTGTGAATGTACACTAAAAAACATCTTTGTAACAATAATGTCAAGGAACTGTCCAGCACTTTTTTATCAAAAAGACTGTAAAGCTCTTATTCTTATCAAACACAGCTATTTCAGAGGTAGTTAATATTAACTAGTGTGAATATTAATATATATTAACTAGTGTAAATGTGTCAATATTAGTCAATATCAACTAGTATAAATCTTCACCAGAAAAACAGCTCTGTAACAATAATCTCAAAAATCTACCAGCGTTTTTTTATAAAAAAAAAAACTGCAGACTCTTACTCTTATTAAACACAACCATTTCATATCAATATTTTTGATATTAACCAGTGTAATCCGTGTGTTTCAGGATCCAATGAACCCCAACGAGACTGTGATAGTAATAAGATCGCTGGTACCCGGTGGCGTGGCCCAAGTGGATGGCCAGCTAATACCAGGCGATCGTCTGCTGTTCGTGAACGACATCGCGTTGGAGAACGCGACCTTGGACCAGGCTGTGCAGGCGTTGAAAGGCGCGCCAAAGGGCACAGTTCGCATAGGCGTGGCGAAGCCGTTGCCAATTCCAGACAGTATTGTCCAGGTGAGCGATCAGGAGGACAGGATCGAACCGTCCGCCGATAGAGATAACGATACGGCCATGTGCTCGATCATGGACAGCCATAAACAGAGGCGAGAGTACTTTAGGGAGCGCAAAGTGAACGTGATCGAGCCGCCACACCATATGGACTTGATCGAGGGGCTGAAACATCAGCACAACCTCGTCAAATCCGAGAGTTTCTGAGATCAGACGATTTATTTAGAACAATTCTGACCAAACGAGCATTGTCGACCCTTTTTTACTCATATTTCATTAGTTGTATCTTTCTTATTTTTAGTTTCTCAACTTTATAAGTTGAGGATACCTGGACAAGTGTGTATCGATGATTAAGTTGAAGTTAGAGGTTTGGTTAGAGGTGAAGAGTTTAGTCAGTTTTGGGGAGTTGGTGTCTATACGTGTGTCTATTCTGCGTTTGGGTTGATTATTTGGTGCAGAAGTAATTTAGAGTTTGAGTATTGTTGATTGAAGATTTTTGTTAGAAGTGTATCTTTGGGGAAATGTATGTCTAGGTGATTAGAATACTGGAACGGGGTTGTTTATGTTTTTTTTTTTTAGTCTATATTGGTGCGTTGGAAGTTTGTTTGAGCGTTTTTAGGTGTGAACAGTTTTAAAAGCGCGAGTTTTTTAAACGTAAGATTTTTAAGCCCAAATTTTCCAAGCGTAAGTCTTCTAAGCACGAGTTTCTAAGCGCAAGCTTTCAAAGCGCAAACCTTCTAAGTACAAACTTTCTAAGCACAAAATTTCTAAGAGCAAACTTTCTAATAGCAAACTTTCTGAGCGCAAACCTTCTAAGAGCAAACTTTCTAATAGCAAACTTTCTAATAGCAAACTTTCTGAGCGCAAACCTTCTAAGAGCAAACTTTCTAAGCACCTACAGTATCACAAGCGCAAAATTTTTAAGAGCAAACTTTCTAAGCACAAACTTTCTAAGCGCAAGCTTCCAAAGCGCAAACTTTCCAAGTGCAAACTTCCTAAGAGCAAATTTTCTAAGCGCTTACAGTATCACAAGCGCAAACTTTCAAAGCACAAACTTTCTAAGCTCAAACTTTGTAAGAGCAAACTTTCTAAGTTCAAGCTTCCAAAGTGCAAACTTTCAAAGCACAAACTTTCTAAGTACAAACTTTCTAAGAGCCTACAATATCACGAGCGCAAACTTTCCAAGTGCAAACTTCCTAAGAGCAAATTTTCTAAGCGCTTACAGTATCACAAGCGCAAACTTTCAAAGCACAAACTTTCTAAGTTCAAGCTTCCAAAGTGCAAACTTACAAAGCACAAACTTTCTAAGTACAAACTTTTTAAGCACCTACACACAAGCGCAAGCTTTCTAAGCGCCTAATTTTTCCTCATTCGTTAATTCATTATGGAGATCTACGAATAAAGTAAGCTCATAACAACAGAAAATGGTGGAAACAGTGAACGACATACTAACTGGTTCAGCAAAACCAAAAACAAAACCAAAAAGGATGCACTGTAGTAGACACTGTCACCTCAAAACGAAGCTGATCTTCCTAACAAAGAAATCAAAATTTGTACTGAGCTTAAATCTATCGCATAGAAGTACAGATTTATCGTATATTAAATTGAAAAGTGTTTGAAGGATACTTAACTTTGATAAAAAGTCTACAATGCCTGTTTGGTCGCGCGTCAGTGCTGTCCAGTTGAAATAGATGTTGCCTCTTGCATACTCTCTTCTTCCCTTTTTTATTGGATTTTGAAATTAACTTGAAGCTTTGAGAGTTGAAATTCTGAGCTTTAAAGTTTGGATAGTTGTAGCTTTCAGCTGTGAAGCTTTGAGAGTTGAAACTCTGAACTTTGAAGCTTTGAGAGTTGAAACTCTCAATTTTGAAGCTTTGAGAGTTGAAACTCTGAGAGTTGAAGCTCTGAGAGCCGAAACTCTGAACTTTGAAGCTTTGAGATTTGAAACTTTGAAAGTTAAAGCACTGAGAGTTGTAACTTTGAAATTTGAAGCATTGAGATTTGGAACTTTGAGAATTGAAGCTCTGAGAGTTGGAACTTTGAGAATTGAAGCTCTGAGAGTTGAAAATCTCAATTTTGAAGCTTTGAGAGTTGAAATTCTGAGCTTTGAAGTTTTAAGAGTTTAAGTTCTGAGCTCTGAAGTTTCCAATTCTAAAACTTTGAGATCTAAATCTTTTAGAGTTGAAATTCTAAGCTTTTAATCTCTGAAAATTGAAAAATTTATAGCTTCAGAGCTTTGAAGCTCTGAGATAAAAAATTTTAACGATTACAGGGAAGAAGAGTGCGCTTATTTAATTCTTGAGCAAAGCTGGAACAACATTGGTGCAGAGGAACATATCTCTGTCCATCAGTCACTGAACACTTCCTCCATTCACCTGCAATTTAATTTCTCTTCAACAAATAATGAACAAGAATTGAATTTTATTATTCAATTTTATTATTGAATTTTCAGAATTTTCAGAATTTTCATTACAATTTTTATTATTCAATTTTATTATTGAATTTTCTGAATTTTCATTAGAAATTTTGTTATTCAATTTTATTACTGAATTTTCTGAATTTTCATTAGAATTTTTATTATTCAATTTTATTACTGAATTTTCAGGATTTTCAGAATTTTCATTACAATTTTTATTATTTTACTGAATTTTCTGAATTTTCATTAAAAATTTTATTATTCAATTTTATTATTGAATTTTCTGAATTTTCATTAGAAATTTTATTATTCAATTTTATTATTCAATTTTATTATTGAATTTTCTGAATTCTCATTAGAATTTTTATTATTCAATTTTATTACTAAATTTTCTGAATTTTCTGAATTTTCTGAATTTTCTGAATTTTCTGAATTTTTTGAATTTTCTGAATTGCCTGAATTTTCTGAATTTTCGCTAGAAATTGATCGAGTGTTCAGTGACACATGTACAGGAGTAAATATATATATGTATGTTTTATGTATTATATTGAAATCTGTGCTTGCACAAACCCCGTTGCTTCTCGAGGGATTCCTCAGCCTCTGTTCTCTCCATTGGACGTGGATCGCGTGTCTTCGAGACGATCGACACTTCCAAAAAAGAAAAACGAAACTTAATAGCAGACTCTGTCGTCGATTTCTACTCTCCAAATCGATCCTGTTTTTTTCTTTATCGTTTCGATTTTCAATTTAGTTCTTGCTATTTAAATCAAGAGAAACTTGAGGGTTTCAAGGTCCAGGGTTGCTCAAGGGGATCTGGATGACCTTAATTGCTCCAGATTTTCATTAAAATTAAACTTCCGTCCAGTTAACACGTTCTATGTCCTGTGATGCGATTTTTTTTGTGGTTTATTGGTTTTTGGTCATGAAATTATTAATCTTTCAATATTAATTCGCTCGTAAGATAAACCAAATGTTGATTCTCTCTAATAATAGTAGCAATAATTGATTTCTTAAAAGAAAACTTAATTCTTTTTTAAATTTATTTAATTTATTAATAATTTTTGGTCAAGCAATTATTGATTTTTCAATATTAATTTGCTTATGAGACGAAGCAAATGTTAATCCCTTTATAATAATAGTTGCAATAATTAATTTGTTAAAAGAAAATCGATTTTTTAAAATTTATTTAATTTATTAATAATTTTTGGTCAAGAAATTGAGTCGAATGAATCGAGTGAGTTAATTAAGTGAAGTGAATAGACTAAGTTTTATCTTGTTAGTCGAGTAAATCGAGTAAATTGAGTCAAATGAGTCGGTTAAATCAAGCAAATTCAATGAAGTAAATCAACTGAATCGACTGACTCAAATAAATTAAATACATTGAGTCAAATGATTGCAATAATCTAACTCTCCAACAATGCAACAATTTCTCAAAAAAATTAAAGGACCAATAAATCTCCAACAATGCAACAATTTCTCAGAAAATTTAAAGGGCCAATAAATCTCCAACAAACCGCATGAAACACAAAATTAAATCCTCATTAAATCAATTTCTCAGGACATAGAACGTGTTGATATCAATCAGATATTCCAAGCAGTACTTAATTAACCTGATTACCTTAAAACATAGATTAAAACTCCCTCGTACAGGTAAATATATCTCTTTAACACCAATCCAAAGTGTTCCACGCGTGGTATCGCCACGAACCAATTTCGTTCAGTCAAACAAATCGCAACAAATGAATTCAGGGTTTTCGAGACGCTCTTTTGATACAACTACTAATTACTAAAATATTAGACAATTAAAAGAAACATTTAAATAGACTTTTCTGAAGCTTCTCTCTTATTAAGCTTCTTCCATCGTACGATGAACTGAAAAATGATTCCCTTATTTTTTCAAATTTATTATTATTATCCTAGAAATGATTTTCTTTTTTCTTTTAGATAATTATTTAAGTTGTCTGTTACTGACCAGCGTAATACATTTATTACGTGGATTGTTCTCTTTATATATTATATTATATTTACAAATGGTGCATTTTACTGTCGAACGAAAAGTGAAAAGAAAATCCCTTTTTCTTTTTTACTTAAAAAAAAACTTTTTAAACGTGTACGAATTATCGTTAATAAATAGGGTTTCGTACAGGTTGTTTTTATTTTGTTTAAATCCATCCCTTCAAACCTTTTTCCTTCTTTTTTTTTTCTTTTTTTCTTTTTTTCTTTTTCTCAATAATTAATTTTTATTTTGTCTACCATTTTTTTTTTTTTGTACATTAATTATTATTTTCGTTCAATTATTATTATATAATTTATTTATTAAATGTACAAACAATCTATATAGGGTGTACCAAACAAAAAAAGATATATAAAATTGAGAAGAATATTTTTTAATATAAAAACAAAATTTAATCTTAGACTTTATTGTTTATTAATTGTTTTAATAATTTATTTCATCAAAAATGTTCGTAAGTGTACGCACAAGTGTACGATCCACGCTTAAGTGAAATTAATTAGTTAATTTCGAGACTATTAAAAATTTTGTTTAATTAAATATTTTGATTAGAAAAAGAAAGACAGAAAATCGTGCGTTCGCTGGTCGTATGGACAATTTTAAACGATGTAAAATCGAAGAACCAGGTTTTAGAAACGTAATTAATTTTATTTTATTTTGTAGATCCCTTTTTTTAATTAAGGATATTTATTTTGATGTTTAAAGCTGACTCTGTGAGTTATCCTTTGAAGTTTGAAGGAAAGAAGCTTTGAAAATTTCGTTTTCTTTAGTGTTCAATTCGATATCGACGTTAAATACTGTTTTGTGGATTTATTAGAGATTTAGGACTCTCGAATAGAGATTTTGAAATTTAATTTGAGAGATATTAGATTTATTAGAGATATTAGATTTATTAGAGATACTAAAATTTAATTTAAGAAATATTAGATTATTTTGAGATATTAAAATTTAATTTAAAAGATATTAGATTTTTTAGAGATATTAAAATTTAATTTAAGAGATATTAAAATTTAATTTAAAAGATATTAGATTATTTAGAGATATTAAAATTTAATTCAAGAGATATTAGATTTTTTAGAGATTTTGAAATTTAATTTAAGAGATATTAGATTTTTTAGTGATATTAAAATTTAATTTAAGAGATATTAAAATTTAATTTAAGAGATATTAGATTTTTTAGTAATATTAAAATTTAATTTAAGAGATATTAGATATTTTAGAGATATTGAAATTTAATTTTTTTTTAATTAGAGAAATGCAAATGAGAAATATAAGAGGTCGTCTGAGGAAAAGTTAATTTTATTCGTTAAGATTATTTGTTACTTTCTGTTTTAGGAAAATTTAATTTTATAAGTCAAGAATATTTGGTATTTTTTGTTTGAGGAAAAGTTAATTTTAAATATTAAAAATAGTTGGCACTTTCTGTCTGAGCAAAAATTAATTTTAAAAGTTGAGAATATTTGGTATTTTCTGTCTAAGAAAAAGTTAATCTTAAAAGTTAAGAATATTTAGTACTTTCTGTAACAATTTATTTAGAAATTCATGAATCTTTTATTGTTTAAAGGACTTTAGCTTCCTTAATTTTCATTAGAACCAAAGAACAAATGTTAAAACAGTTTATTAACATTTTTAAACATTTCTACATCCACTTTACTATTTTTCTGTCGAATTGAACACCAAATAAAACGAAATTAAAGAAAGCAACAATAATAATAATAATAATAAAATGGCACCACGAATGGTTCGCGTGAGCAACAATATCAACAATTTTCATAAATTAAATTACACTAAACGTTTAAATATTACGTAATAAAATTAAATTAATTATTTTCAAATCAGAGAATTTTTGTTATTTATTTAAAAATTGTTTGGTGAGTTTTATTTACTTTAAGAAACCAATAAAATTCAAATTAATGAATGAATTATCGTTAGTACGAGTTTATTTATAAAACTGAATGAAAAGAACCACAAAAAATAATTATTTTCAAGCCAGAGAATTTTTTGTTATTTATTTAAGAGTTGTTTCATGTTTTTTACTTTCTTTAAGAGGCCAGTAAAACTCAAATTAATGAATAAATTATCGTTAACACGATTTTACTTATAAATTATGAAATTGAACGAAAAGAGCCACAAAAAATAATAGTTTTCAAGCCAGAGAATTCTTTATTATTTATTTAAAAATTATTTGGTGTGTTTTACTTACTTTAAGAGTAGTTTGATGTGTTTTACTTTCTCTGAAGAAGCCACTAAAATTCAAATTAATTAATGAATTATCGTCAGCACGATTTATTTATAAAACTGAATGAAAAGAATCACAAGAAATAATTGTTTTTAAGCCAGAGATTTTTTTATTATTTATTTAAAAAGTGTTTGGTGCATTTTACTTACTTTAAGAATAGTTTGACATGTTTTACTTCCTTAAAAAACCCAGTGAAACTCCAATTAATGAATGAATGATCCTTAGCACGATTTTATTTATGAACTAAAAGAAATAATTGTTTTCAAGCCAGAGAATTTTTTGTTATTTATTTAAAAATTGTTTGGTGCATTTTACTTACTTTAAGAATAGTTTGATGTGTTTTACTTCCTTCAAAAACCCAGTAAAACTCCAATTAATGAATGAATGATCCTTAGCACGATTTTATTTATGAACTAAAAGAAATAATTTTTTTCAAGCCAGAGAATTCTTTATTATTTATTTAAAAATTGTTTGGTGTATTTTACTTATTTTAAGAATAGTTTGATGCGTTTTACTTCCTTCAAAAACCCAGTAAAACTCAAATTAATGAATGAATGATCGTCAGCACGATTTTATTTATGAAAAGAGCCACAGAAAATAAAATAAATCCACTCTCGAGTGGAAAACAGCGTCTCGCAAGAACCAGTTCGTCTAAATTCGAATTAATGCAACGACCAGCGACAAATCTAGCCTCGAAAGTGGCGATCTCTCGCGGCGTCGCGATTTTTTAGCCCAACGAGTGACCATCTTGGTCCGCGTTTAAGTTCAGATAACTTGGTTATCTGAGCGCTGTAATCGATGGCGAGAAAATCCGTACGAAAGCAAATCTAACGTGTGACGAGTGTGCAATTTCCTGTGTCAACAAGTGGACAAACCTGTAAACGACGGGAGAGACGAATATTAAAATGAGCGAAACGTGAAACGCGAGAGGAGGAAGGGTCGTCGCGACGAGAGAAATGAGAAAATCTGGCGGAAATGAAAGAAAAGAAACTTACGTGATGCGACGCACGATCGTTTAGTCGGTTGTAGTCGTGCAATTACCGCGGATGGGTCTGTAGAATGACCAGCCATCGAGACAGCTGAGTAAGTACTGAACAAAACGATTGTAATAGTGAATGAAAGTTGCCTGGTAGAGTAGCTGAACGGAACGAACGAATAATTTATTATTTTTTGCATTTCGACTGACTATTTTCCACCGCCCTTTTACGAACGAGGCTCACACGCGTGCACACAACAGGATTTCGCGTGTCCACGTGTCACGTCGACAGGAAGTTGTTATATATAGTCTAGTATTTGGTTTTTGCTCTCTCTTTCTCCCTTTTTCTCTCTTTTCGAGAGGATTTTTGTTATGTAAATTTATTATAAATTTATAAATTCAGGAATTTATTGTAAAGCTATTAATTATTTGGATGAAGATTGTTGGCAAGGTTTTACATTTGGTTTTCTTCGTAATTGGATTTTGTGTTGTCGAGGATATCTTCGTGAGGGGTGTAAATGGGTGTAAGTTGTTAATTATTGTTTATTGGAGAATTATTAAGGAAGGAGGGTACGCGGTCTGATTTTTTTTATTTTTATGTTTTAGAGTTTAAAGCAGAACGATATGGTGGTTTGCAATTTGTATGTTTGAAAATTCCAAGCAGCGTGATTGCGCTTCTCAATTTCGATGGCTCAAAATTCCAAGCAGAGAAAATGGTTCCTCTCAATTTCTACACCTTAAATTTATAAGCAGCGCGATGGGGCTTCTTAATTTCTACGTCTCAAAGTTCGAAGTAGCGCGTTGGTGTTCCTCAATTTCTACGTCTCAGAATTCCAAGTAATGCGATGATTTTTCTGAATTTCTACATTTCAAATTTCCAAGCAACGCGATGGTTATTCTCAGAATTCCAAGCAGTACGATGGCGTTTCTCAATTTCTACGTTTCAAAGTTCGAAGTAGCGCGTTGGTATTCCTCAATTTCTACCTCTCAGAATTCTAAATAATGCGATGGTTCTTCTCAATTTCTACATTTCAAATTTCCAAGCAACGCGATGGTTATTCTCAGAATTCCAAGCAGTACGATGGCGTTTCTCAATTTCTACGTTTCAAAGTTTGAAGTAGCGCGTTGGTACTCCTCATTTTCTACGTCTCAGAATTCCAAGTAATGCGATGATTTTTCTCAATTTCTACATTCCAAATTTCCAAAGCAACGAGATGGTTATTCTCAAAATTCCAAGCAGTACAATGGCGTTTCTCAATTTCTACGTTTCAAAGTTCCAAGCACCACGATGGTTCTTCCTAAAGTTCCAAGTAGCGCGTTGGTACTTCTCAATTTCTACGTCTCAAAGTTCCAAGTAGCGCGTTGGTTCTTCTCAATTTCTACATTTCAAATTACTAAGCAGCACGATGGCGCATCCCAATTTCTACGTTTCAAAGATTGAAGTAGCGCGTTGGTATTCCTCAATTTCTACGTCTCAGAATTCTAAATAATGCGATGGTTCTTCTCAATTTCTACGTTTCAAAGTTCGAAGTAGCGCGTTGGTTCTTCTCAATTTCTACACTTTAAATTACTAAGCAGCACGATGGCGCATCCCAATTTCTACGTTTCAAAGATTGAAGTAGCGCGTTGGTATTCCTCAATTTCTACGTCTCAGAATTCTAAATAATGCGATGGTTCTTCTCAATTTCTACGTTTCAAAGTTCGAAGTAGCGCGTTGGTTCTTCTCAATTTCTACACTTTAAATTACTAAGCAGCACGATGGCGCATCCCAATTTCTGCGTTTCAAAGATTGAAGTAGCGCGTTGGTATTCCTCAATTTCTACGTTTCAAAGTTCGAAGTAGCGCGTTGGTTCTTCTCAATTTCTACATTTCAAATTTCCAACCATCGAGATGGTTATTCTCAAAATTCCAAGCACTACGATTGTTCTCAATGTTTCAAGCACCGCGATGGTTTTTCTCAATTTCTACATTTTAAAGTTCCAAGCTCCGCGATGGTTCCTCTCAATTTCTACAGATTACACTCGTAAGCAGCACTTAATTTCTACGCCTCAAAGTTCAAAATAGCCGCGATGGTTCCTCTCAATTTCTACAGATTAAACTCATAAGCAGCACTTAATTTCTACGCCTCAAAGTTCAGAATAGCGTGTTGGTTGCTCTCAATTTCTACAGATTAAACTCGTAAGCAGCACTGAATTTCTACGCCTCAAAGCTCAAAATAGCCGCGATGGTTCCTCTCAATTTCTACAGATTAAACTCATAAGCAGCACTGAATTTCTACGCCTCAAAGTTCAGAATAGCGCGTTGGTTCTTCTCAATTTCTACGCCTCAAAATACTAAGCTTCGCGATGATTCTTCTCAATTTTTACGTCTCAAAGTTCCAAGTGGTGTGATGGTTCCTCTCAATTTCTACAGATTAAACTCGTAAGCAGCACTGAATTTCTACGCCTCAAAGCTCAAAATAGCCGCGATGGTTCCTCTCAATTTCTACAGATTAAACTCATAAGCAGCACTGAATTTCTACGCCTCAAAGTTCAGAATAGCGCGATGGTTCTTCTCAATTTCTACGCCTCAAAATAATAAGCTTCGCGATGATTCTTCTCAATTTTTACGTCTCAAAGTTCCAGGTGGTGTGATGGTTCCTCTCAACTTCTACGTCTCAAAGTTCCAGGTAGTGTGATGGTTCTTCTCAATTTTGACGTCTCAAAGTTCCAAGTGGTACGATGGTTTCTCTCAACTTTTACGTCTCAAAGTTCAACATTCCAGGTAGTGTGATGGTTCTTCTCAATTTCTACGCGTCAGAGTTTCAAGTAGCGCGATCGTTCTTCTTAATTTCTACGTCTTAGAATTCCAGGCAGCGCGATGATGGACCTTTTAAGTTTTACGCCTCAAAATACCAAACTGCGCGATGGTTTTTCTCAATTTCTACGTCTCAATGTTCAAAATTCCAGGTAGTGTGATGGTTCTTCTCAATTTCTACGCGTCAGAATTCCAAGTAGTGCGATGGTTCTTAATTTCTACGTCTCAGAATTCCAAGCAGTGCGACGATGCACCTTTTAAGTTCTACGCCTCAAAATGGCAAGTAGCGCGATGGATCTTCTCAATTTCTGCATTTCTAAGTTCCAAGCAACGCGATAATGATCCGTTTAACTTTCTACGTCTCAGAATTCCAAGTAGTGCGATGGTTCTCCCCAATTTCTGTGGCTCAAAATTCCAACCAGTCGATGGTTTTTCTCAATTTCTACATTTTAAATTTCCAAACAACGCGATGGTTATACTCAAAATTTCGAGCAGTACGATGGCGTTTCCCAATTTTTACGTCTCAAAGTTCCAAGCACTACGATTGTTCTTCTCAAAGTTCCAAACACCGCGATGGTTTTTCTCAATTTCTACTTTTTAAAGTTCCAAGAACCTCGATGATTCTTCTCAAAGTTTCAAATACCACGGTTGTTCTTCTCAAAGTTCCAAGTAGTGCGATGGTTTTTCTCAATTTCTACTTTTTAAAGTTCCAAGGACCTCGATGATTCTTCTCAAAGTTTCAAATACCACGGTTGTTCTTCTCAAAGTTCCAAGTAGTGCGATGGTTTTTCTCAATTTCTACTTTTTAAAGTTCCAAGGACCTCGATGGTTCTTCTCAAAGTTTCAAATACCACGGTTGTTCTTCTCAAAGTTCCAAGCACTGCAATAGTTCTTCTCAATTTCTACATTCAAAACTTTCAAGCAGTCGATGATGCTTCTCAATTTCTATGTTCCAAAATTCAAAGTACTACGCTGGTTCTCCTCAAAGTTCCAAAGCAGAACGATAACGCTCCTCAATTTGTACGTCCCAAATTTTCCAAGTAGTGCAATAGTTCTTCTTAATTTCTGCATCTCAAACTTCCAATAAAAGCGATGATACTTCTCAATTTCTACGTTTCAAAGTTTCAGGTAGCGTGATGGTGCTTCTTTCTATGTCTCAAAGTTTCAAGTAACGTAACAGTGCTCCTCAATTTTTATGTCTCTTTTCAAGTAGCGTGATTGTGCTTCTCAATTTTTACGTCTCAAAGTTCAAAGCACTACGATGATTCTCCTCAAAAGCGCTTCTCAATTTCTACGTCTCAAACTTCCAAACAGCGTTTCTCAGTCTCTGCGTCTGAAAGTTCCAAGCACACCAATGGTTCTACTCAAAGTTCCAATGCTCGATGGATCTTCTCGATTTCTACGTCTCAAATTTCCAAACAGCGTTTCTCAGTTTCAGTGTCTCAAATTTCCAAAAAGCGCTTCTCAGTTGCTGCGTCTGAAATTTCCAAACAACGCGATGACTCTGTTCTACTACTTAACAATAGCGAATCTTGCTATTGTCGCTGTCATTCTTATTGTACCATTTCTTGTAAACGTTCAGCTTTGCATTTACAATAGCTTGACAATCATTATCATCTAGTTGGTTTCAACTCTGAGCATCGAATAATAGAAACTCGATGATTCTTCTCCTCTCAATTTCTACGTCTCAAACTTCCAAAAACTATAGTTTTTCTATTTATCGCTAGAGAATCTTGTATTATTGCTGCAGTACCGTTTGTCTGACCATCCAGCGTGCAATTCTCATCAAATAATATGACATTTAGCTTTTTTAAGCACTGAACTTAAGGTGGAACTGCTCTCAAACGACTAATTGTTACTCTCAATAAAAACAATTTAATTACTTCGAACATTTTCACAATTCTCGCACGTGAACATTAAACAAATAAAATTGCCTTTGTTCATCAATAATTATTGAAAATTCGTGAAAAATCCTGACCATTTGTGGACAAGTAATGTAAAAATATAAAATTAATATCTTGTTTAATATGGTATAAAATAAATTAAATAATACAATATAATGAATAAATAATAATAAAATAAACACAATTATGCTTAGGAATTTTTATATAATTTGAAATTTTTTATAAATATTATTTCTATAAAATATTATATATATTTACAAATATTAATAGTATTTTTAATATATATTTTTATATAATACTATTTTTATAAAATATATATTTATAAATATTAATAATATTTTTAATAATATTTTTATATAATACTATTTTTATAAAATATATATTTATAAATATTAATAATATTTCTAATATATATTTTTATCTAATATTATTAAAGAACTTTTATATAATTACCATCAACATATAAATAAAACAACAAAAGCATGTTAATAAATATAAAAAATATAAACAAATGACTACTTTCAAGCCATAAACATAATCGCAAAAACATAAATAATCAAATATAAGATACCAAGAGGCACAATAATCCCAAGTCCAATGAAACATTTCCAAAATTTTCTATCAAAACGTTCATACAGTACAGTATTTTAATTTATCAATCTTTCTACGTTAACAGCGTTCAAATAAACAATAATCGACAACTTAAATCCATTTAACGTTACTCACGAGGGTGTCCTTGAAACCATATATCAAAATGAAGAAAATTAATTATGAAAGCTTCTCAGAAGTTCAGTCAAAGTCACCATAGCGAATCTTTGGTTTCTCCTCTCTCTCTTTCTCTCTTAGAGAACATTTTTTTTTTATTATACAAGTATATACACATATGTATTGATTCTGTCCCTTCTTTCTCTTGCTTTACGCTCTATTATGTTAAGTTAGTTATATTATATTTCTCATTCGATTGTTTATGGCATCTGGTAATTAGAGTGGGGTGGTGATTGATGAAGAGCTGTGAGAGAAAACAGAAAATGAGTTATTTAGGATCAGAGACTGTTGCAGGTGAAACCTGAATCTATGGAATGGTTGGAACATCGTTTTGGATGTTCAGATGTACAGGTTGATAGGTAATTGGTGGTATAATTGAAAAGGGGTGATTATAGATGAAAAAATAAGTCGAGGATGTGGAATAAGAATTTTTCATTTGTGGCTTTGTTTTCGAGATAATCGACTTTTAACTTTTGACGGATATATACTGCACTCTTCTGTTCCAAATAATTGTAAAACTTTGCTCTAAATAATTCTAAAACTTTGTTAGAAATAATTCTACAACTTTGCTCTAAATAATCCCAAAGCTTTTCTAAATAATCCAAAAACATTGTTAGAAATAATCCTAAAACTTTGTTAGACGACTCTTACAACTTTGCCATAAATAATTTTCAAACTTTGCTCTCAATAATTCTAAAACTTTGCTCTAAATAATTCTAAACCTTTGCTCTAAGCAATCTTAAAACTTTGGTAGGAATAATCCTAAAACTTTGTTAGAAATAATCCCAAAGCTTTGCTTTAAATAATCCTAAAACTCTTCCAGAAGGAATTGTAAAACTTTAGTTTAGAAATCCCAAAACTTTGCTCTAAATAATCCCAAAACATTGCTCTAAATAATCCCAAAACATTGCTCTAAATAATCCTAAAACATTGCTCTAAATAATCCCAAAACTTTGCTCTAAATAATCCCAAAACTTTTCCATAAAGAGTTGTAAAACTTTACTTTAAAAATTCCCAAACTTTGCTCTAAACAATCCTAAAACTTTGCTTTAAAAATTCTAAAACTTTGTTAGAAATAATACTAAAACTCTTCTATAAATAATTGTAAAACTTTGCCTTAAATAATTTTAAAACTTTTCTCTAAATAATTCCAAAACTTTGCTTTAAATAATCCCAAAACTTTTCTCTAAATAATTCTAAAACTTTGCTCTAAATAATCCCAAAGCTTTTCTAAATAATCCAAAAACATTGTTAGAAATAATCCTAAAACTTTGCAGAAATAATCCTAAAACTTTGTTAGAACTGATCCTAAAACTTTGTTAGACGACTCTTACAACTTTGCCATAAATAATTTTCAAACTTTGCTCTCAATAATTCCAAAACTTTGCTCTAAATAATCCCAAAACTTTGCTTTAAATAATGCCAAGACTTTGCTCTAAACAATCCTAAAACTTTGTTAGAAATAATTCTAAAACCTTGCTCTAAATAATCCTAAGAGTTAGTAAAGCTTCCAAAAGTTTATATCCAACTTCTCTGAGTTTTGGAGCTTTGAGATCTGAAATATTGAGCTCTGAAGCTCTGAGATCTGAAGTTTTCAATTCTCAAGCTCTGAGATCTGAAGTTCTCAGAAAAGAAAAAAAGTTCTCAAAAAAGAAAGAAAACTTTTCTTCAAATGCTTGTTAAGCTTTACTTTAAAAATCCTAAAACTTTGCTCCAAGTAGTTCTAAAACTTTGCTCTAAATAATCCCAAAACTTTGATCTCACTAATCCTAAAACTTTATTCAAAATAACCCTACACCTTTGCCATAAATAATTTTAAATCTTTACTTTAAAAATTCCCACACTTTGCTCTAAACAATCCTAAAACTTTGCTTTAAAAATTCTAAAACTTTCTTAGAAATAATACTAAAACTCTTCTATAAATAATTGTAAAACTTTGCCTTAAATAATTTTAAAACTTTTCTCTAAATAATCCTAAAACTTTGCTTTAAATAATCCCAAAACTTTCTTAGAAATAATCCTACAACTTCACCATAAATAATTTTGAAACTTTACCACAAAAGATCCTAAAACTGCAAACAATTATCTTTCCTTTCAACTTTTTATTTTTACAAATATATGTATATACATATACACATATTATTCAAGTTTCCAATTATACAGGGTGTTCGATAACTAATAATACAACTCAAAATTGTGTGATTCTAGATGAAAACATAGAATAACAATTTTTCAACTGAGGCTTTATTTTCAAGAAACTCGACTTTAACACTTAAATTACAAACACGCAATGAAATAAAATATTTCAAACAAAGTTCGAAGCTTATAACAAATTTAATTATTACGAAAATTGCTGAAAATGTTGGCCATCCTGCAGAAAACATAATTCTGCTCTTCTAATTAAATTTCTATGAACTCTTTCTAAGGTATTCGATTGTTTTAATGTATGACAGGCTACGACAATCTTTTCTCTTAATTGCTCGCAACTTGTGATTTCTTCAGAATGCACAATCGATTTAATATGACTTCATAAGTAAAAGTCAAACGGAGTTAAGCTCAGGAGAACATGGTGGCCAAGCTATTGTTCCACCACGACCAATCCAACCTTGGTAATGTTGCTTTAAAAAATCTCTCGCAGCTGGAAAAACATTTTCGTGATATTGCAAGTGTTTATCGACGTAACTTCGATCGAGACAATGATCTACAGTGAGATCAGCTATATCGAGACGTGACCAAGTGCAGCCATGACCAACGAAAATTGAAAGTCGATTTTCTCAAAAACAAAGCCTCGAATGAAAAATTGTTATTCTATATTTTCGACTTGTTTTTTCATGTAGAATCAGCCTCCTTTCCGTTGTATCGCCAGTTACCGAATTAGAAACTTGAATAATATGTGTATATGTGTATACATATATTTGTAAAAATAAAAAGTTGGAAAGAAAGATGATTGTTTGCAGTTTTTGGATCTTTTGTAGTAAAGTTTTAATATTATTTATGGTAAAGTTGTAGGATTATTTCTTAGAAAGTTTTGGGATTTTTAAAGTAAAGTTTTACAATCCTTTATGGAAAAGTTTCAGGATTATTTACAGCAAAGTTTTGGGATTATTTAGAGAAAAGTTTTAAAATTATATAAAGCAAAGTTTTAGAATTACTTAAAGCAAAGTTTTGAGATTTTTAAAGTTTTACAATCCTTTATGGAAAAGTTTTAGGATTATTTAGAGTAAAGTTTTGGGATTATTTAGAGCAAAGTTTTGGGATTATTTCTAGAAGAGTTTTAAGATTGCTTAGTGTAAAGTTTTTGAATTATTTAGTGCAAACTTTTAAGATTATTTCTAGCAAAGTTTTACAATTCTTTATGGAAAAGTTGTAGGATTATTTCTAATAAAGTTTTACAATTATTTAGAGCAAAGTTTTAAGTTTATTTAAGGCAAAGTTTTAGGATTGTTTAGAGCAAAGTTTGGGAATTTTTAAACTAAAGCTTTAAAATTATTTATGGCAAAGGTGTACGGTTATTTTGAACAAAGTTTTAGGATTATTGAGATCAAAGTTTTGAGATTATTTAGAGCAAAATTTTAGAATTACTTAGAGCAAAGTTTTAGGATTTTTAAAGTAAAGCTTAACAAGCACTTGTAGAAAAGTTTTCTTTCTTTTTTGAGAACTTTTTTTCTTTTCTGAGAATTTCAGATGTCAGAGCTTGAGAATTGAAAACTTCAGATCTCAGAGCTTCAGAGCTCAATATTTCAGATCTCAAAGCTCCAAAGCTCAGAGAAGTTAGATATAAACTTTTGGAAGCTTTACTAACTCTTAGGATTATTTAGAGCAAGGTTTTAGAATTATTTCTAACAAAGTTTTAGGATTGTTTAGAGCAAAGTCTTGGCATTATTTAGAGCAAAGTTTTAGGATTATTTAGAGAAAAGTTTTACAATTATTTATTGCAAAGTTTTAGGATTATTTGTAACAAAGTTTTGGGATTATTTAGAGAAAAGTATTAAAATTATTTAAGGCAAAGTTTTACAATTATTTATAGAAGAGTTTTAGTATTATTTCTAACAAAGTTTTAGAATTTTTAAAGCAAAGTTTTAGGATTGTTTAGAGCAAAGTTTGGGAATTTTTAAAGTAAAGTTTTACAACTCTTTATGGAAAAGTTTTGGGATTATTTAGAGCAATGTTTTAGGATTATTTAGAGCAATGTTTTGGGATTATTTAGAGCAAAGTTTTGGGATTTCTAAACTAAAGTTTTGCAATTCCTTCTGGAAGAATTTTAGGATTATTTAAAGCAAAGCTTTGGGATTATTTCTAACAAAGTTTTAGGATTATTCCTACCAAAGTTTTAAGATTGCTTAGAGCAAAGGTTTAGAATTATTTAGAGCAAAGTTTTAGAATTATTGAGAGCAAAGTTTGAAAATTATTTATGGCAAAGTTGTAAGAGTCGTCTAACAAAGTTTTAGGATTAGTTCTAACAAAGTTTTAGGATTATTTCTACAAAGTTTTAGGATTATTTCTAACAATGTTTTTGGTTTATTTAGAAAAGCTTTGGGATTATTTAGAGCAAAGTTGTAGAATTATTTCTAACAAAGTTATAGAATTTTTAAAGCAAAGTTTCACAATTATTTGGAACAAAAGAGTGTAGTATATACCCAACTCAAATTCAAAATCGATTTTCCCAAAAACAAAGCTTCAAATAAAAAATTCTTATTCTACATTTTCTCTTTATTTTTTCATGTAGAATCACATCCTTTTCAATTGTACCAGCAGTTACCAATCACCCTGCAAATAAATAACTTCCAATCATCAATTTTATTACACATCACACTTTCATTTCTGAAAAAGAAAAAAAATAGTTAAAGGGCATAATAATAATTAAAAACCACTAAATTTCAGTCTTTAACTTCATGACTTATACAAAAACCATCGAAACCAATTAATTTCGCAATTAAAGTGTAATACTTACTGCATCACAAATTAACACTCATGGACCAACGAAAACAAATTTAAATCGCTGAAAGAAAGTCACTTAAATCACCATAGATGGCGTTTTAGTAGCATCATGAAATAAAAAGCGTGAAAATAACCTCAAAATCTTTGCTTTCTTGACTGGAACCATAATATGTCCTGCAATTAACCTTTAATTACAATAATAAGGCGTTTAAAGGACCAAACTGTCCCTCTTCAGTCATCTCCTCGCTTTTTCTCTTCAATTCTCAAGCATTCATCAACAATTCCTAGCAAAGTTAGTTTAATTTACTTTCTCACGTCTATCTCGTTCTTTAATTAGCGCAGACTTGCTGGAATATTCCACTGCTAACTACTCACTGGCACTTTTCTTCACTATTATTATTGCGAGGCTATCTTTAACCAGTTAACTGCGAAATTTAATTTTAAAAATCGTCCACAAAGTAATTAAAATCAACCAATGACGAGAGTACATTGAAACAATCGAATACCTCAGAAAGCGTTCATAGAAATTTAATTAGAAGAGCAGAATTATGTTTCTCGCAGGATGGCCAACATTTTCAGCAATTTCTGTAATAATTAATTTTATTACCAACTTCAAACTTTGTTTGAAATACTTTATTTCATTGCGTGCTCGTAATTTACGTGTCAAAGTCGAGTTTCTTGAAAACAAAGCTTCAGATGAAAAATTGTTATTCCATGTTTTCATTTAGAATTACACTCTTTTGGGTTGTATCGTCAGTTATCGAACACCCTGTATAATTGGAAACTTGAATAATATGTGTATTTGTATAAACATATATTTGTAAAACTAAAAAGTTGAAAAGAAAAATAATTGTTTGCAGTTTTAGGATTTTTTGTTGTAAAGTTGTAAAATTATTTATTTATTTAAAGTTTTAGGATTATTTAGAGCAAAGCGCAGAGAAATCTTCCTTTTAATACATTTCACGAGAGAAGTAAAACGAGGAAGGCTTTTACATTTTTATTTGATAAGAAATTTGTAATTGTAGTCGTCAATTGTAATAAAATTAAGTTTTGGTTCGACAGTTAACTGGTTAATGTCCGCTCGTCGACACTTATTGCCACTTGGACACGAAGAGACGCGTTGTTCTTGTCGAATACTCTTCTCGAGATTAATTCGTGGGATTGAAATTCACTGGCTAATTGAGTCGTGAATGTGACGCGTTTAATTGGTTCTCTTTGAAGCTGGATTATGTAACTGCCTTGCGTGAGACAAACTCAGTCATTAATTTTGTTTCTGTTGGCTTTCTTATCTTCTTCTTCTTCTTCTTCTTCTGATTATTGTTATTATTAATATTCTTCTTCTTCTGATTATTATTATTATTATTATTATTATTAGTATTCTTCTTCTTCTTCTTCTTCTGATTATTATTATTATTATTATTATTATTATTATTATTATTATTATTATTATTATTATTATTATTATTATTATTATTATTATTATTATTATTATTATTATTATTATTATTATTATTATTATTATTATTATTATTATTATTATTATTATTATTATTATTATTATTATTATTATTATTATTATTATTATTATTATTATTATTATTATTATTATTATTATTATTATTATTATTATTATTATTATTATTATTATTATTATTATTATTATTATTATTATTATTATTATTATTATTATTATTATTATTATTATTATTATTATTATTATTATTATTATTATTATTATTATTATTATTATTATTATTATTATTATTATTATTATTATTATTATTATTATTATTATTATTATTATTATTATTATTATTATTATTATTATTATTATTATTATTATTATTATTATTATTATTATTATTATTATTATTATTATTATTATTATTATTATTATTATTATTATTATTATTATTATTATTATTATTATTATTATTATTATTATTATTATTATTATTATTATTATTATTATTATTATTATTATTATTATTATTATTATTATTATTATTATTATTATTATTATTATTATTATTATTATTATTATTATTATTATTATTATTATTATTATTATTATTATTATTATTATTATTATTATTATTATTATTATTATTATTATTATTATTATTATTATTATTATTATTATTATTATTATTATTATTATTATTATTATTATTATTATTATTATTATTATTATTATTATTATTATTATTATTATTATTATTATTATTATTATTATTATTATTATTATTATTATTATTATTATTATTATTATTATTATTATTATTATTATTATTATTATTATTATTATTATTATTATTATTATTATTATTATTATTATTATTATTATTATTATTATTATTATTATTATTATTATTATTATTATTATTATTATTATTATTATTATTATTATTATTATTATTATTATTATTATTATTATTATTATTATTATTATTATTATTATTATTATTATTATTATTATTATTATTATTATTATTATTATTATTATTATTATTATTATTATTATTATTATTATTATTATTATTATTATTATTATTATTATTATTATTATTATTATTATTATTATTATTATTATTATTATTATTATTATTATTATTATTATTATTATTATTATTATTATTATTATTATTATTATTATTATTATTATTATTATTATTATTATTATTATTATTATTATTATTATTATTATTATTATTATTATTATTATTATTATTATTATTATTATTATTATTATTATTATTATTATTATTATTATTATTATTATTATTATTATTATTATTATTATTATTATTATTATTATTATTATTATTATTATTATTATTATTATTATTATTATTATTATTATTATTATTATTATTATTATTATTATTATTATTATTATTATTATTATTATTATTATTATTATTATTATTATTATTATTATTATTATTATTATTATTATTATTATTATTATTATTATTATTATTATTATTATTATTATTATTATTATTATTATTATTATTATTATTATTATTATTATTATTATTATTATTATTATTATTATTATTATTATTATTATTATTATTATTATTATTATTATTATTATTATTATTATTATTATTATTATTATTATTATTATTATTATTATTATTATTATTATTATTATTATTATTATTATTATTATTATTATTATTATTATTATTATTATTATTATTATTATTTATTATTATTATTATTATTATTATTATTATTATTATTATTATTATTCTTCTCTTCTTCTTCTTCTTCTTCTTCTTCTTCTTCTTCTTCTTCTTCTTCTTCTTCTTCTTCTTCTTCTTCTTCTTCTTCTTCTTCTTCTTCTTCTTCTTCTTCTTCTTCTTCTTCTTCTCTTCTTCTTCTTCTTCTTCTTCTTCTTCTTCTTCTTCTTCTTCTTCTTCTTCTTCTTCTCTTCTTCTTCTTCTTCTTCTTCTTCTTCTTCTTCTTCTTCTTCTTCTTCTTCTTCTTCTTCTTCTTCTTCTTCTTCTTCTTCTTCTTCTTCTTCTCTTCTTCTTCTTCTTCTTCTTCTTCTTCTTCTTCTTCTTCTTCTTCTTCTTCTTCTTCTTCTTCTTCTTCTTCTTCTTCTTCTTCTTCTTCTTCTTCTTCTTCTTCTTCTCTTCTTCTTCTTCTTCTTCTTCTTCTTCTTCTTCTTCTTCTTCTTCTTCTTCTTCTTCTTCTTCTTCTTCTTCTTCTTCTTCTTCTTCTTCTTCTTCTTCTCTTCTTCTTCTTCTTCTTCTTCTTCTTCTTCTTCTTCTTCTTCTTCTTCTTCTTCTTCTTCTTCTTCTTCTTCTTCTCTTCTTCTTCTTCTCTTCTTCTTCTTCTTTCTTCTTCTTCTTCTTCTTCTTCTTCTTCTTCTTCTTCTTCTTCTTCTTCTTCTTCTTCTTCTTCTTCTTCTTCTTCTTCTTCTTCTTCTTCTTCTTCTTCTTCTTCTTCTTCTTCTTCTTCTTCTTCTTCTTCTTCTTCTTCTTCTTCTTCTTCTTCTTCTTCTTCTTCTTCTTCTTCTCTTCTTCTTCTTCTTCTTCTTCTTCTTCTTCTTCTTCTTCTTCTTCTTCTTCTTCTTCTTCTTCTTCTTCTTCTTCTTCTTCTTCTTCTTCTGATTATTATTCTTATTATTAATATTCTTCTTCTTCTGATTATTATTATTATTATTAATATTCTTCTTCTTCTGATTATTATTATTATTATTATTATTATTAATATTCTTCTTCTTCTTCTGATTATTATTATTATTATTAATATTCTTCTTCTTCTGATTATTATTATTATTAATATTCTTCTTCTTCTTCTGATTATTATTATTATTATTATTATTATTATTATTATTAATATTCTTCTTCTTCTTCTGATTATTATTATTATTATTATTATTATTATTATTAATATTCTTCTTCTTCTGATTATTATTATTATTAATATTCTTCTTCTTCTGATTATTATTATTATTATTAATATTCTTCTTCTTCTTCTGATTATTATTATTATTATTATTATTATTATTATTATTATTATTATTATTATTATTATTAATATTATTCTTCTTCTTCTGATTATTATTATTATTATTATTAATATTCTTCTTCTTCTGATTATTATTATTATTAATATTCTTCTTCTTCTTCTGATTATTATTATTATTATTAATATTCTTCTTCTTCTGATTATTATTATTATTATTAATATTCTTCTTCTTCTGATTATTATTATTATTATTATTAATATTCTTCTTCTTCTTCTGATTATTATTATTATTATTATTAATATTCTTCTTCTTCTGATTATTGTTATTATTATTATTAATATTCTTCTTCTTCTGATTATTGTTATTATTAATGTTCGTTTGTTTTTTGTTTTTTTTCTACTTGTATTTTTGTTAGATTAACTTCTGAAAAGCTTCCACATCAGATTTTCTTGGTCTCAAACATATTTTACCAAGGACACCATCTTAAGTTTACAGTTTAGTAGATTTAATACGCTGATTGTTGTTTATTTGAAAGTTAATTAACAAAGGAATCTGAACGTTTCTGTGGATAATTGGTATATTTTTGTAGTAAAATAAAATATAGTTCAGTTTAGTTTACTTTATTTTTATGATAAGGTAACAACTTTTTAGTGTACTTTATTTTTATAATGATTTGTAGTTTACTTCATTTTTATATTAAGTTAGTTAATTTGCTTCATTTTTGTAATAATTTGTAGTTTACTTTACTTTTATAATAAGGTAGTTAGCTTACTTTATTTTTATAATAATTTTTAGTTTTTTATTTTTATAAGTTAGCTTTACAATTTTTATAGTAAATTTGTTAGCTTACTTTAGTTTTATAATAATCTTTAGTTTAATTTATTTTTATAATAATTTGTAGCTTACTTTATTTTTATAAAAATTTTTAGT
The DNA here is from genome assembly GCF_050948175.1 of Xylocopa sonorina. NCBI lineage: Eukaryota > Metazoa > Arthropoda > Insecta > Hymenoptera > Apidae > Xylocopa > Xylocopa sonorina. The sequence goes on along the minus strand of NC_135206.1, from coordinate 2,244,673 downwards.
TTACTTTATCTTTATAATAATTTTTAGTTTACTTTATTTTCATAATAACTTTTAGTTTACTTTATTTCTGTACTAAGTTAGTTAGTTTACTTTATTTCTAAAATAATTCTTAATTTACTTTATTTTTATAATAATTTTTATTTTAGTGTATTTTCCTAATAATTTTTAATTTACTTTATTTTCATAATAATTACTAGTTTGCTTTACTTTTATAATAAGCTAGTATACTTTATTTTCATAGTAATTTTTAGTTTGCTTTACTTCTATAATAACTTAATTACTTCACTATATTTTTATAATACTTTAATAACTTCTTTAGTTCACTTTTTCTTTTATAATAAACTAAAATATACAGTTATACCTTTCGTTCGCTTTTGTAGCTAGCAAAAATAATTAATTTCATTTCTCATTCTCATGAGAATCATTTAAAAAAGTGAGAAAAGTGCAACTTGACTGCAAATTGACAGAATTTTTCGCAAAAATTCCCAGCATACCTCACTCAAGTGCCTTTTACTCTTAAGTGCTTTGAAAAGTGCTCGTTTGAAAAATTCGCTGAACAGTAAAGTCAGTAAGCTTTTCTTTTTATCGTAATATTTGATCATAACTCGAACACCAAAGTCTCATTTAGTTCATATCAGCCAATGAAAGGGTGCGTGAGTCTCGAAGGCACGCGACAGCGTGCATTCGTCGATATTCGATCGTATCATCTCCATATTTCATAAGATAGTTTTAATTATTTTTACGTGAAATAACTATCCACGTTTGGAGTTCGAATTCAGCAGTAATTTAATTTAATATTGTGTTAAACTATTTTTTACTCCCCTATATTGCATAAAATAGTTCTAATTATTTGTATATAAAATAACTATCTTTACTTCAAATTAAAATTGAACAATAATTTCAAATTGAAAATGTCACAGTAATTTCAAATTAAAAATTTCACAGCGATTTCAAATGAAAATCCCACAGTAATTTAATTTAATATCGTATAACTATTTATCACCTCCCTATTTTACAAATGGTTTTAATTATTTACATAAAATGCATAAAATAACTATCTTCATCTCAAATTAGAATTCAACAGTAATTTGGAATTAGAATCCAACAATGATTTCAAATTTAAAAGTCCCACAGTATATTCAAATGAAAATTCAACAGTAATTTAATTTAGTATCATATAGTTATTTGTCAGTACCATAATTCATAAAAATAGTTTCAATTATTTGCATATAAACTAATTATCATTATTTCAAATTAAAATACAATAATAATTTGAAAATTAAGAACTCACAGTAATTTCAAATTAAAAATCCCACAGTAATTTAATTTAATATCATGTAACTATTTGTCAGCCTCGTATTTCATAAATTAGTTTTAACTTCATTTCAAATTAAAATTCAACCATAATTTTGAATTAAAACCTAATAATAGTTTCAAATTGAAATGCAAGAATAATTTTAAATGAAAATCTAACAATAATTTCAAATAGAGATCCCACAGTAATTTAATTTAATATTATAACTATTTGTCAACCCCATATTTCATAAAATAGTTTTATAATTATCTGTATAAAAATATAAAATAATATAGAATAACTAATATAAAAATAATATAAAATAACTATCTTCATTAAAACTAAATAAGTTTTTAAAAAATAATTTAATTTGAAAATAGTATAAAATAACTATCTTCATTAAAACTGAATAAGTTTTTAAAAATAATTTAATTTGAAAATAATATAAAATAACTATCTTCATTAAAACTGAATAAGTTTTTAAAAATAATTTAATTTGAAAATAATATAAAATAACTATCTTCATTAAAACTGAATAAGTTTTTAAAAATAATTTAATTTGAAAATAATATCAAATAACTATCTTCATTAAAACTAAATAAGTTTTTAAAAATAATTTAATTTGAAAATAATATCAAATAACTATCTTCATTAAAACTGAATAAGTTTTAAAAAATAATTTAATTTGAAAATAATATAAAATAACTATCTTCATTAAAACTAAATAAGTTTTAAAAAATAATTTAATTTGAAAATAATATAAAATAACTATCTTCATTAAAACTAAATAATTTTTTAAAAATAATTTAATTTGAAAATAATATCAAATAAAAATCTCACAGTAATTTCAAATAAAAAATCCCACACAAATTTAATTCGATATACAACTTATCCATCATCCCCATATCTCACACAAATAATTCTAATTACTTCATATAATAAATTAATAATTAATTACTTCATATAAAAATTTTTCCCATCTCGCTAAACCAGCTAAACTTTCGTTTTACAAAATATCCCCAATTTCAAATACATTATTCGCAATTCGTTTCGAAATGAAAAAATAACACAGATAACAATGTGAATAAAATACAAAAATAAAATAACTGGATTCATTTTTTTTTCTTCTCCAAAAATGAACTTAAGCCACTTTCGAAATAAACAGCTGATTTCTTTGCCTCTCGCAAGAAGTAAACTTCTTCTCTGATCTAATCCTCGATCGTTGGTAAGGCGAATTCCTATCGAAACCTTCTCACTTTTCTCGTAAAAGATTGAAACTTTTTAATTCTGTTTTTTTTTTTCTGAAATTTAACCAAAAAATTGCGAGAACAACATCAATGATGAATGAAAATCTGACTGAAAAATTCGCCTTACCATCGTCTTGCTCTCGCTTTTCGTGCAATGTGGAGAAGCATGAGTTATTTTCATTAAAGGAGAGAAATGTGACGCGCTGCTGGCGTTCTTGGTTTTTGCTTTTTCTTCCTTGGCTGAATTAGAAATTAGAAACCAGAAATCGAATGCAGTGAATCGTTTTAAGGGCTTTGTTAACTCGTAAGCGGATCTGATCGAAATTCTATCATCTACTGCTTCCTCTAAATTGCATTTTATGCATATTGTTATCAAATGTTTAATAATTTTTAGTTATCTTCTTTTATGGTTGACAATGTAAGTGTTAACACAATGTTAGTATTGATTTCTATTGTTTAACCATTTTTTACAGAGTTATTTTAAGTAAAATGAATTTTTAAGTAAATTATTTATTATTTTTAATTTTAAGTAAATTGATATTTTAAGTAAAATTAAGTTTTGACCAAAACAATTTTATTACACTCGTTAATATTTTATTTTCATGCTAGAGCAGACGATTTCTCGTTTCATTCTACGTTTCTATTCTCTACTAAAAGTGGAGAATCGTTAAAAGTTTTGTTTTTCATTCGCTATGAGTGACTCTCCTCGATTTTCGTTGTTTTTCATTTGCTATTCTATTATATCTTGAGATACAATTCAAATTCTCAATTTTTTTTTCGAATTTTACCCACGAAATTTAGTTTTTCAACATCTGACCACGAATACCAGATGCAGATAAACAAATTACGTTGACCAACTTCAATGCAATCTATCAAATTTCTTTTCTTCCAAACAATATGAATAATTTTAACAACAGATTATTTAGTTTAATAATTAATTTCACATATTTATTTGGATGGAAAGAAAATTATTGTAGTATAACTCTCAATTTAATTTGATCGATATTTGTTTAGAAATGAGCCTCGATTCTTGAATGATCCTGTAAATCCTGAGACTTCGAAACGACCACTGTTCCCTCGTTAATTAGAACGAATGGAATGACACGAAGTATCAGGTTGACGCAAAAGGAATGTTAATCCTTTTCAAGTTAAATTTTTAAGGTTAAAAATTACCTAATAAAAATTAATTTTTTCTTTGAATTTTCTATTGTTTTTTTAGTATTACAGTATTATATATATTATATTTACAGTAATGACTTACTCGCCATTTTAATCCTTTTGGTCGATACTTAAATACGAAATATGAATCCTTTGAATTTTTTATCGTTTCACAATATCATATTTATATATTATATTAGATTTATAGCATCAAAATGTAAACTATGAGTGCTTTGAAAATACACAAGACCCCCACTGGTGTCTAAACAAATACCAATCAGTAAAAACCATAATTAAATCATATAATATTTACAATCAAATAAAGAACAGACTCGAAGCTTCAAAATGTATTTATTAAAAAATTTATGAGAATTTTAAGGACATATAAAACATTCAAGGATATTTCAAGCACATTTCAAAGACATTTCAAGCTTCAAAATGATCCATGTGTATCGACAATATTTATTACAAAATTTATGAAAATTTCAAGAACAGATAAATACATTCAGGGACATTTGAAGCACATTTCAAGCTTCAAAATAATCCATATATATTGATAACATTTCTTAAAAAATTTATTCAAATTTTAAGGACATAAAACATTCAAGAACATTTCAAAATGAACTATATAATTCGACAATATTTATTAAAAAATTTATAAGAATTTTAAGGACATATAAAACATTCAAGGACATTTCAAGCACATTTCAAAGACATTTCAAGCTTCAAAATGATCCTCATTTATCGACAATATTTATTAAAAAATATATTCAAATTTCAAGAATGTATAAAACATTCAAAGACATTTCAAGCACATTTCAAAGACATTTCAAGCTTCAAAATGATCCTCATTTATCGACAATATTTATTAAAAAATTTATTCAAACTTCAAGAATGTATAAAACATTCAAGAACATTTCAAAATGAACTATATATATCGACAATATCTATCAAAGAATTTATTCAAATTTTAAAGACATTTCAAGCTTCAAAATGATCTATATATATATATCGACAATATTTATTAAAAAATTAATTCGAATTTCAAGGACATATAAAAAATTCAAGGATATTTCAAGCACATTTCAAGCTTCAAAATGATCTATATATATCGACAACATTTATTAGAAAATTTATTCAAATTTTAAGGACATTTCAAAACGATCTATATATATATATCGACAACATTTATTAGAAAATTTATGCAAATTTCAAGGACATTTCAAAACGATCTATATATATATCGCCAACATTTATTAGAAAATTTATTCAAATTTTAAGGACATTTCAAAATGATCTATATATATCGACGATATTTATTAAAAAATTTATTTAAACTTCAAGAATGTATAAAACATTCAAGAATGTTTCAAAATGATCTATATATATCGACAATATTTATTAGAAAATTTATTCAAATTTTAAGGACATTTCAAAATGATCTATATATATCGACAATATTTATTAAAAAATTTATAAGAATTTTAAGGACATATAAAACATTCAAGGACATTTCAAGCACATTTCAAAGACATTTCAAGCTTCAAAATGATCCTCATTTATCGACAACATTTATTAAAAAATTTATTCAAATTTCAAGAATGTATAAAACATTCAAGGATGTTTCAAAATGATCTATATATATCGACGATATTTATTAAAAAGTTTATTCAAATTTTAAGCACATTTCAAAAACATTTCAAGCTTCAAAATGATTTATATATATTGACAATATTTATTAAAACATTTATTCAAATTTCAAGGACAATTCAAAATGATCTATTAAAGAATTTATTAAAGAATTTATTTAAATTTCAAGGACATTTCAAGCTTTAAAATGTATTTTTAACTAAAAAATTTATAAGAATTTCAAGGACATATCAAACATTCAAGGATATTTCAAGTTTCAAAATGATCTATATATATCGACAATATTTATTAAAAAATTTATTCAAATTTCAAGGGCATATAAAAAATTCAAGGATATTTCAAGCACATTTCAACGACATTTCAAGCTTCAAAATGATCCTCATTTATCGACAATATTTATTAAAAAATTTATTCAAATTTCAAGAATATATAAAACATGCAAGGATGTTCCAAAATGATCTATATATATCGACGATATTTATTAAAGAATTTATTCAAATTTTAAAGACATTTCAAGCTTCAAAATGATCTATATATGTCGACAATATTTATTAAAAAATTTATACAAATTTCAAGGACATATAAAAAATTCAAGGATATTTCAAGCACATTTCAACGACATTTCAAGCTTCAAAATGATCCTCATTTATCGACAATATTTATTAAAAAATTTATTCAAATTTCAAGAATATATAAAACATTCAAAGATGTTTCAAAATAATCTATATATATCGACGATATTTATTAAAGAATTTATTCAAATTTTAAAGACATTTCAAGTTTCAAAATGATCTATATATGTCGACAATATTTATTAAAATATTTATTCAAATTTCAAGGACATATAAAAAATTCAAGAATATTTCAAGCACATTTCAAAGACATTTCAAGCTACAAAATGATCTATATATATCGACAACATTTATTAGAAAATTTATTCAAATTTCAAGAATGTATAAAACATTCAAAGATGTTTAAAAATGATCTATATATATGGACAATATTTTTTAAAAAATTTATTCATATTTCAAGGACATTCCTAAATGATCTATATATATCGACAATATTTATTAGAAAATTTATTCAAATTTCAAAGACATTTCAAAATGATCTATATATATCGACGATATTTATTAAAAAATTTATTCAAATTTCAAGGACATATAAAACATTCAAGGATATTTCAAGCATATTTCAAAGACATTTCAAGCTTCAAAGTGATCCTTATTTATCGACAGTATTTATTAGAAAATTTATTCAAATTTCAAGAATATATAAAACATTCAAAGATGTTTCAAAATGATCTATATATATCGACGATATTTATTAGAAAATTTATTCAAACTTCAAGGACATATCAAAATGATCTATATATATCGACAACTTATTTTTTAAAATTTATTCATATTTCAAAGACATTTCTAAATGATCTATAAATATCGACAATATTTATTAGAAAATTTATTCAAATTTCAAGGACATATCAAAATGATCTATATATATCGACAATATTTATTAAAAAATTAATTAAAATTTCAAGAACAAATAAATACATTCAAGAATATTTTAAAAAAATTGTAAGCACATTTGAGGGATATTTAAAGCACATTCGAGCATATAAAAAGCAAGCAACGTTCCTCTGGCGTCAACCTGATACTTAAAATGGCATTTAAACCGCCTCGCATCGATCTCGATCACATCCCAACCCAGATTCTTCGTTCTTTCTTTTCCTCACTGATAATTAATTGACTCTGACTTACGCGCGACAACGCGCGCGCTACTAATTCGGCTGTTTCATTTTTCATTTTCAGGGCAATGCTTAAATCGTCCAGAACAAAGGGACCGTTTGCGAAGTTGCGAAGTTCGATCGATATAGCCGCAAGTTAACCCGACCAAACAACCGAAAAAATACAGAAAGACGAAATTCGAACAGATTTATTAGAATACCTTTAAATAACACTACTATACTTTATATTTATTATATATAAAGTAATTTGTATACATGTGGTATCTCTAGATTGCATTATGATCGAAAAGTAACCGAGATATTTTGTCAGTGAGACCAAAAATATTGTTCTATCCTGTTTTTCGATTTTTATTTTATTCATTTAGCGATTCAATTTCACGATATTTATTTCATTTGTACAGAAATTCAATTTCTCAATATTTATTTTATTTATACAGAAAATGAGTTTCTCAATATTTATTTTATTTATATAGTGATTGAGTTTCTCAATATTTATTTTATTTATACAGCGATTCGTGTTCTCAATATTTATTTTTAATTTATGCAGCGATTCAATTTCTCAATATTTATTTTTAATTTTTCAATATTTATTTCTTTTATTTATGTAGCGATTCAATTTCTCAATATTTATTTTATTTATGTGGCAATTCAATTTCTCAATATTTATTTTATTTATTTAGATAGCGATTCAATTTCTCAATATTTATTTTTAATTTATACAGCAACTGAATTTCTCAATATTTATTTTATTTATTTAGATAGCGATTCAATTTCTCAATATTTATTTTTAATTTATACAGCAACTGAATTTCTCAATATTTATTTCTTTTATTTATGTAGTGATTCAATTTCTCAATATTTATTTTTAATTTATACAGCAACTGAATTTCTCAATATTTATTTCTTTTATTTATGTAGTGATTCAATTTCTCAATATTCATTTTATTTATTTATACAGCGTTTCAGTTTCTCAATATTTATTTTAGTTATACAGAGATTCAATTTTTCGATATTTATTTTATTTATTTAAACAGCGAGTCAATTTCTCAATATTTATTTATTTTATCTATACAGCGATTCAATTTCTCAATATTTACTTATTTTATTTATTTAGAGATTAAGTTCCTCTATATTTATTTTATTTATTAAGACAGCGACTCAACTTCTCTATATTTATTTTATTTATTTATACAGCGCTTCAATTTCTCGATATTTATTTTATTTATTTATACAGAGAGTCAATTTCTCGATATTTATTTTATTTATACAGAGATTCAATTTCTCAATATTTATTTATTTTATTTATATAGAGATTTGATTTCTTTCAGCCAGTAGAACACCCTGTATAATTGGAAACTTGAATAATATGTGTATATGTATATACATATATTTGTAAAAGTGAAAAGTTGAAAAGAAAGATAATTGTTTGCAATTTTAGGGTCTTTTGTAGTAAAGTTTTAATATTATTTATGGTAAAGTTGTTGGATTATTTCTTAGAAAGTTTTGGGATTATTTCTAGCAAAGTTTTAGCATTATTTAAAGCAAAGTTTTGGGATTATTTAGAGCAAAATTTTAGGATTTTTATAGTAAAGTTTTGGGATTATTTAGAGCAAAATTTTAAGATCATTTACAGCAAAAGTTTTAGAATTATTTATTGCAAAGTTTTGGGATTTTTAAAGTAAAGTTTTACAACTCCTTATGGAAAAGTTTTGGGATTATTTAGGGAAAAGTTTTGGGATTATTTAGAGCAAAATTTTAGTATTATTTAAAGCAAAGTTTTGGGATTATTTAGAGCAAAATTTTAAGATCATTTAGAGCAAAAGTTTTAGAATTATTTATTGCAAAGTTTTGGGATTATTTAGGGCAAAGTTTTGGGATTATTTAGAGTAAAGTCTTGGAATTATTTAGAGCAATGTTTTGGGATTATTTAGAGCAAAATTTTAGGATCATTTAGAGCAAAAGTTTTAGAATTATTTATTGCAAAGTTTTGGGATCATTTAGGGCAAAGTTTTGGGATTATTTAGAGTAAAGTCTTGCAATTATTTAGAGTAAAGTTTTAGGATTATTTCTAACAAAGTTTTATTATTATTTAGAGCAAAAGTTTTAGAATTATTTATTGCAAAGTTTGGGACTTTTAAAGTAAAGTTTTACAACTCTTTATGGAAAAGTTTTGAGATTATTTAGGGAAAAGTTTTGGGATTATTTAGAGCAAAGTCTTGGGATTATTTAGAGCAATGTTTTGGTATTATTTAGAGCAACGTTTTAGGATTATTTAAAGCAATGTTTTGGGATTATTTAGAGCAAAGTTTTGGGATTTTTAAAATAAAGCTTTGCAATTCCTTCTGGAAAAGTTTTAGGATTATTTAAAGCAAAGCTTTGGAATTCTTTCTAACAAAACGTTGGAATTATTTCTAGCAAAGTTTTAGGATTATTCCTAACAAAGTTTTAAGAAGGTTTAGAATTATTTAGAGCAAAGTTTTGACATTACTTCTAGCAAAGGTTTGGGATTATTAAGAGCAAAGTTTTGGGATTATTTCTAGCAAAGTTTTAGGATTATTTCTAACAAAGTTTTGGGATTCTTAAAGCAAAGTTTTACAATTCCTTCTGGAAAAGTTTTAGGATTATTTAAAGCAAAGTTTTGGGATTATTTCTAACAGAGCTTTGGGATTATTTCTAGCAAAGTTTTAGGATTATTTCTAGCAAAGTTTTAGGATTGCTTAGAGCAAAGTTTTGGCATTATTTCTAGCAAAGTTTTGGAATTATTAAGAGCAAAGTTTTAGGATTATTTCTAACCAAGTTTTAGGATTGCTTAGAGCAAAGTTTTAGGATTATTTCTAACAAAGTTTTAGGATTGCTTAGAGGAAAGTTTTAGAGTTATTTAGAGTAAAGTTTTATGATTATTTCTAACAAAGTTTTATGATTATTTAGAGCAAAATTTTGTTATTATTTAGAGCAAAGGTTTAGAATTTTTAAACTAAAGTTTTACAATTATTTAGAACAGAAGAGTATAGTATGTACCCAACTCAAATTCAAAGTTAATTTTCTCCAAAACAAAGTCTCAAATAAAAAATTCCTATTCCACATTTTCCCCTTATTTTTTCACATAGAATCAGACTCCATTCGTTTGTACCACCAATTACCAATCACTCTGTATATTTTATTAAAAATACAAAACTTCAATCAGACTCTTTGCTCAACTAAATCCAATATGTATAACGAAATACCCAAATTATATCAAATAATGACTCATTTACAATGTTATTACACAGAAACTATCTCACAAATTCCGTTCAAGAATTTAATATTCAAATGTAACAAGCTAGAAAAATAATTTGGTTCGTTTAAATAAAAAATTCTGGGTAGTTTTTGATCATAATGCATGCATATGATAAGCAGATATGTGGTGAGAGATACTGCAAACACAAACGCAGACACACACACGTACAGAAACACGCATTGTGCTCTAATGATCGTTTTAATAATAACAATGGTATTCATATCGAAGATAGATAGAAGAGGAAGAAGAGAGAGAGAGAAAATAACCAATCATGATGTAACATTATATAATGTGGCTGTGTTTCTTTTTTTCTTTTTTTTTATTTGCTTTCTCACGTGTCCTTCAAGTGCCCTTTATCCCTCGTCCATCGAAGAGTTTCCAAGTCCTCGTCGTGTGCTTCTTCTTTCACTCTGTTATATTGGGTGTGTCAAAGTTTTCCAGGTTGCAGATGGAGGAACTGTGTGAGTAGAAATTTGAAAACGGGAATTTTTTTTTATTTATTTGTAATTGAAATAATAAATAAATTATTTATTTTTTTATTTATTAATAAATAAATAAATAAATTGTTTAATAAATAAATTATTTATTTTTTTATTTATTTGTAATTTTTGGGGAGTTTGGGTTGGTTTTATTGAAGGATCATTTAGTTTCGCGAGTGATATTGATATTTTTATGTTTTAGTTTTTGAGGTATTTGTAATTGTTATTTTTGTTCTTATTTCTTTTTTAACGCGCCTGTGTTTCATATTATTTGTATTTATTATTTTTCTTTCAATGCCTCTATATTTAATATTATCTATGTTTGATATTTTTCTTTCAACGCATCTTTATTTAATATTATTTACATTTAATATTTTTCTTTCAACGCATCTTTATTTATTATTTTTCTTACAATGCGTCTGTATTTAATATTATACTTTCAACGCGTCTGTATTTGATATTATTTGTATTTAAAATTTTTCTTTCAACGCGTTTCTATTTTATATTTTTCTTTCAATGCGTCTATATTTAATATTACTTATATTTAATATTTTTCTATCAACGCGTTTCTATTTAAAATTTTTCTTTCAACGCGGTTCTATTTTATATTTTTCTTTCAATGCGTCTATATTTAATATTTTTCTATCAACGCGTTTCTATTTAATATTTTTATTTCAACGCGTTTGTACTTTATATTTTTCTTTCAATGCATCTATATTTAATATTACTTATATTTAATATTTTTCTATCAACGCGTTTCTATTTAATATTTTTCTTTCAACGCGTTTCTATTTTATATTTTTCTTTCAATGCGTCTATATTTAATATTATCTGTATTTAGTATTTTTCTATCAACGCGTTTCTATTTAATATTTTTCTTTCAACGCGTTTCTATTTAATATTTTTCTTTCAACGCGTTTCTGTTTTATATTTTTCTTTCAATGCGTCTATATTTAATATTATCTGTATTTAGTATTTTTCTATCAACGCGTTTCTATTTAATATTTTTCTATCAACGCGTTTCTATTTTATATTTTTCTTTCAAGACGTTTCTGTTTTATATTTTTCTTTCAATGCGTCTATATTTAATATTATCTATATTAAATATTTTTCTTTCAACTTGTCTGTATTTATTATTTTTCTTTTAATGCGTCTGTATTTATTATTATCTACATTTAATATTTTTCTTTCAACGCCTTTCTGATTAATCTTACTTGTATTTAATATTATCTATATTTAATATTTCTCTTTCAACACGTCTCTAGTTAATATTTGTATTTAATATTTTTCTTCCAATACGTCTGTATTTATTATTATTAACAATTATTTCTCTTTCTATTTTTCAGTTTAACCGCAGCTGTGCATTTATTATTTTATTTCTTCTATACAAATTTTTCACACATCAATTAAGAAATATTATTCCATGTAATAATAATTTTGTAGTTCAGAAAATTTCGATTTCCATGCTTATTTATAACGATTATTTTTATTTTTCTTCCAACGCATTTGTACTTAAAATTAGCTATATTTATTTTTTTTTTCAAGGCATCTGTGTTTAACATTTTTCTTTTAATATGTCTATATTTAATATTTTTTATTATTTAATATTTTAATATTTTGTATTATTTATTATTATTTAATATTTTTCTTTTAACGCGTCTATATTTATTAGTTTATTTCTATACAAATTTTTCACGCATCGATTAAGAAATATAATTTTATAGTTCAGAAACTTTCAATTTTCATGCTTATTTGTAATAATTATTTTTGTTCTTATTTTTATTTCAACACGTTTGTGTTTAATATTATCTATATTTGATATTTTTCTTTCAATACGTCTGTATTTATTATTTTATTTCTGTACAAATTTTTCATGCATGAATTAAGAAATATTATTATTCCATATAATATAATTTTATAGTTGTGAAGCTTTCAATTTCCATGCTTATTTTTAATAATTATTTTTGTTCTTCTTCTTTTAACGCGTCTGTACTTAATATATTTCTTTCAATGCGCTTATATTTATTATTTTAACAAAAATATACATAAACGCGTCTACATTAATTATTTCTATTTCTATTTTCAATTTTAACCAAATTTCTGTAATTTATTATTTTATTTGTTTTATAAAAATTTGTCACGCATCGATTAACAAATAATATTTCTGTTTCTATTTTCAATTTTGATCGCATTTCTGTATCTATTATTTTATTTCTTTTATAACAATTTTTTACGCATCGATTAAGAAATAATTTCTGTTCTTTCAGTTTTGATCTCATCTCTGTGATTTATTATTTTATTTCTTCTATAAAAATTCTTCACGCGTCGATTAACAAATAATATTTCTGTTTATATTTTCAATTTTAACCAAATTTCTTCTATAAAGATTTTTCACGCATCGATTATAAAATAATTTCTGTTTCTATTTTCAATTTTGATCGCATTTCTGTATTTATTATTTTATTTCTTTTATAAAAATTTTTTACGCATCGATTAAAAAATAATATTTCTGTTTCTATTAACAATTTTAACCAAATTTCTGTATTTATTATTTTATTTTTTCTATACAAATTTGTCACGCATCGATTAAAAAATAATATTTCTGTTTCTATTTTCAATTTTGACCGCATTCTCTGTATTTATTATTTTATTTCTTTTATAAAAATTTGTCACACGTCGATTAAAAAATATTAAATTTGAATAACGTAATTTTATAGCTTTTCGAAGGTTTCGAGAATATTTAAACAATCGCTCGCGCCTTTTTTGGTCTACAAATCTGGTTGAAAAATTTTGAAACGCCCTTCTACACTTTAAAAAACGAACAACTATTTCTTTCTACTTTCAAGCACTCTTTTTACACGTCGTGAAACAATCTTTTGTAATGTGTATATATATATATATAGAAATTATAAATTTATTTACCAAACAAAGCGTTCTCCAGATCTCTTGTCGAGGAAATATACGAATACGAAACCAGTCGAAGCTGTTCTTCACTTGCTCTTTAAGTTCGTTATCGACGTCTTCGTAATTCGATCCATCCAGTGGAACGAAATGGATTACGTTTCAGTAATTAAGCCTTTGCACTCTGAATCATACTTCTATTTTGATACCAAATACTTTTTAAATTCACTTTATTGAAAGTTTCTCAAGTTTGCACTCTGAATCATATTTCTATTTTAATACCAAATACTTTTTAAATACTTTTAAATCATATTTCAATTTTGATACCAAATACTTTTTAAATTCACTTTATTGAAAGTTTCTCAAGTTTGCATTCTAAATCATATTTCTATTTTGATACAAAATACTTTTTAAATACTTTTGAATTAATACTTTTAAATCATATATCAATTTTTCTACCAAATACATCTATAATACTATTATTTGAAATTCATTTAAAAGTTTCTCGATTTTGCACTCTGAATGATATTTCAATTTTTATACCAAATACTTTTTAAATATTATACTATTTTAAATTCACTTTATTGAAAGTTTCTCGAGTTTGCACTCTGAATCATATTTCTATTTTTCTACCAAATGCTATTATTACTATCTTTAATACTATTTGTAATTTTTATTTTTATTTGAAATTCATTTAGAAGTTTCTCGATTTTGCATTCTGAATCATATTTCAATTTTTCTACCAAATAAATCTTAAATACTATTATTTGAAATTCATTTAAAAGTTTCTGGACTTTGCACTCTGAATCATATTTCAATTTTTCTACCAAATACTTCTTGAATACTTTTAAATTAATACTTTTAAATCATATTTCAATTTTTCTACCAAATACATCTATAATACTATTATTTGAAATTCATTTAAAAGTTTCTCGATTTTGCACTCTGAATGATATTTCAATTTTTATACCAAATACTTTTTAAATACTGATATTTTAAATTCACTTTATTGAAAGTTTCTCGATTTTGCACTCTGAATCATATTTCTATTTTGATACCAAATACTTCTTAAATATTGCTATTTTAAATTGATTTTATTGAAAGTTTCTCGATTTTACACTCTGAATCATATTTCAATTTTTCTACCAAATACTTTTCAAATACTTTTAAATTAATACTTTTAAATCATATTTCAATTTTTCTAACAAATACTTTTCAAATACCTTTAAATCATATTTCAATTTTTCTACCAAATACATCTTTAATATTATTATTTGAAATTCATATAAAAGTTTCTCGATTTTACACTCTGAATCATATTTCAATTTTTCTACCAAATACTTTTCAAATACTTTTAAATTAATACTTTTAAATCATATTTCAATTTTTCTACCAAATACATCTTTAATATTATTATTTGAAATTCATATAAAAGTTCCTCGATTTTACACTCTGAATCATATTTCAATTTTTCTACCAAATACTTTTCAAATACTTTTAAATTAATACTTTTAAATCATATTTCAATTTTTCTGCCAAATACTTTTCAAATACTTTTAAATTAATACTTTTAAATCATATTTCAATTTTTCTAACAAATACTTTTCAAATACTTTTAAATCATATTTCAATTTTTCTACCAAATACATCTTTAATATTATTATTTGAAATTCATATAAAAGTTCCTCGATTTTACACTCTGAATCATATTAATTTCTATTTTTCTACCAAATACATCTTTAATACTATTATTTGAAATTCAATTAAAAGTTTCTCGATTTTGCACTCTGAATCACATTTCAATTTTTCTACCAAATACTTTTTGAATATTCCACTATTTTAAATTTACTTTATTGAAAGTTTCTCGATTGTTACTACTATTAAACATTTTTCTTGTTAATTTTAATTCCACTAAAAATTGCATAGAAATTTATTTAGTGATTTTGAAGAAAACTTGACAGAAGAGTTCAAAGGGTTAAAGAAAATGTTTGTAACTTTAGTTTTTCATGGTATGATTAAAATAAGAACAAAAAAAAAGAGAGAGAGTGAGCTATACTTGAATAAAAAAGACATTAAGTCGATTTCAATTATAGTTTTTGATTATTTTCTACTCTTAAGTGGATTTTGTATTTCTAAGGCGCTCTGATTAAATAGTGCAGCCTTCATTTTCCTCAAAATAATGATATCAACGAATAAAAAAAGGTTCAAGTATATGTGAATTTTATTTGACGTGTTCACATTTTTTGCTTATTATACAGAGTAATCGATAACTGGTGGTACGATTGAAAGAGAGGTGATTCTACATGAAAAAACAAGTCGAAAATGTAGAATAATTATTTTTCATTTGAGGCTTTGTTTTCGAGATAATCGACTTTGAATTTTCGTTGGTCATGGCTGCACTTGGTCACGTCTCGATATAGCTGATCTCACTGTAGATCATTGTCTCGATCGAAGTTACGTCGATAAACACTTGCAATATCACGAAAATGTTTTTCCAGCTGCGAGAGATTTTTTAAAGCAACATTACCAAGGTTGGATTGGTCGTGGTGGAACAATAGCTTGGCCACCATGTTCTCCTGAGCTTAACTCCGCTTGACTTTTACTTATGAAGTCATATTAAATCGATTGTGCATTCTGAAGAAATCACAAGTTGCGAGCAATTAAGAGAAAAGATTATCGTAGCCTTTCATACATTAAAACAATCGAATACCTTAGAAAGAGTTCATAGAAATTTAATTAGAAGAGCAGAATTATATTTTTTGCAGGATGGCCAACATTTTCAACAATTTTTGTAATAATTAAATTTGTTATAAGCTTCGAACTTTGTTTGAAATATTTTATTTCATTGCGTGTTTGTGATATACGTGTCAAAGTCGAGTTTCTTGAAAATAAAGCTTCAGATGAAAAATTGTTGTTCCATGTTTTCATTTAGAATTACACTCTTTTGGGTTGTATCGTCAGTTATCGAACACCCTGTATAATTGGAAACTTGAATGATATGTGCATATGTATATACATATTTTTGTAAAAGTGAAAAGTTGAAAAGAAAGATAATTGTTTGCAGTTTTAGGATCTTTTGTGGTAAAGTTTTAAAATTATTTATGGTAAAGTTGTAGGATTATTTCTAAGAAAGTTTTGGGATTATTTAAAGCAAAGTTTTAGGATTATTTAGAGCAAAGTTTTAGAATTATTTAGAGAAAAGTCTTGGAATTATTTAGAGCCAACTCTTGGTATTATTTAGAACAAACTCTTGGGATTATTTAGAGTCAAAGTCTTGGGATTATTGATAGAAAAGTTTTGGAATTATTTAAAGCAAAGTTTTAGGATTTTTAAAGTGAAGCTTTTAAGTTATTTATAGAAGAGTTTTAGGATTATTTGTAACAAAGTTTTAGAATTACTTGGAGCAAAGTTTTAGGATTTTTAAATGAAAGTTTTACAATTATTTACAACAGAAGAGTGTAATATATTTCCAATGAAAATTCAAAGTCGATTTTCTCGAAAACAAAGCCTCAAATGAAAAATAGTTATTCTATAATAATGACTTATTTTTTCATCTAGAATCACCCTCTTCTCAATTGTACTACCAGTTACCGATCACACTGTATATCTAACGTATTTTATACAGTATATACATATTTTGTACCTATTGCAAGTTAATTAATTATTCAAACAGAATCGAACGAGAAGCTTGCAATAGGTGAGAAGCAATCGTGTGTATTTATATATCATCAGTCTCTGAGACTGTATCGATCCAATTAAAAGGATTTCTAATTAAAAGAAATCATTTAAACAGGTGACATTACTGAACGACCAACAATTCGTTTTAATCAAACATTTTTCAACCCTTTCGACGCAATCTTTCTCGCAGTACGTTGAGTTTTTATATTAATTTCTAATTATCATTTTCAGCTGTTACAAAACTGACGAGAGATCAATTAATCCACGTTTCGCACATTCTAAGACTTGTTTTAAGAGGATTAAATAAATAAATAAATAAATAAGTATTATATGATTAACCACTAGTCTAATTTGTTTGTTTTAATATATTTCTACTATATTTTTCTTTCATTTTTGTTGGTAGTTATAGTAATATTAATATTATTATGTTTTTATGCTTATTATATTATTATATTTTTATGTTTATTATATTATTACGTTTTTATATTTATTATATTTTTTAGTAATTGCAATAATAATATTATTATTATATTAAATAAAAATTAAATATTATATTAAATAATATTTAATTAAATACGCTGATGACAATAAGTTTTTTTTAGCGAAAGGTTAAAAATGGAGAGTAATTTCAATTCAAGTTGTCTTTGTACAAAGTGTCTGTACGATTTGTATATAACAAACTCCATCTTTTTTTTAATAAACGTTTATTGTTTTATTTAACGATATGCGAACTTGATAAGGATGTAGTGTCAGAGAGAATTTGATAATTCGACTGATTCAATATGAGTGTCGAAGAGTAAGTATAAATGGTATAAAAGATAAATTTCTGAAAAGCTAGCACACCTGATTTTTGTGACCTTCGTTATCCATTGAGGATAGCTTTCTGAGTAACATTTCGTTATTAACGGTTTAGGTCGTTGATTATTGCTTATTTGTAAGTTATTAACAGCGATAGGGTCTTCGAATTTCTGTGTTTCAAAGTTGATAGTAACGCTATGGTCATTCTTTCAATTTGTATGTCTCAAAGTCCCAAGCAACGCGTTGACGCTTATCAGTTTTTATGTTTCAAAGTTGATAGTAACGCTATGGCCATTTTTTCAATTTGTATGTCTCAAAGTCCCAAGCAACGCGTTGACGCTTATCAGTTTTTATGTTTCAAAGTTGATAGTAACGCTATGGCCATTTTTTCAATTTGTATGTCTCAAAATCTCAAGCAACGCTTGTCAGTTTTTATGTTTCAAAGTTCCAAGCACTGTGAATGGTGCTTTTCAATTTGTACTCGTCAACTTCTCGTTTATCAGTTCAGTTTATCGTTCTGTAGCGGAGAATTTTGCTTTATCGTTGCTGTAACCATTCTTCTGAACGTCCACCGTGCACTCAGTGATGGCAATTCTCATCGAGTAGTTGTGGCACTGTTAATCACTGAACAGAAGAAGCATGAACACGCTGTTTACTACTAAAGCGATTAATTTTGTACTTTCTTCACACTTGAACGTTACACCATATACTACAGTTCTAAACACAAGTGTGTGCCACATTATTTATATTATATTTACATTATTTATTTATTTATATTATATTTACATTATTTATTTATTTATTTATATTTACATTATTTATTTATTTATTTATATTTACATTATTTATTTATTTATATTATATTTACATTATTTATTTATTTATATTATATTTACATTATATTATTTATTTATATTATATTTACATTATTTATTTATTTATATTATATTTACATTATTTATTTATTTATTTATATTATATTTACATTATTTTTATATTATTTGATAACATTATTTATATTATTTTCATATTATTTGGCAACATTATTTGTACAATTTTTATATCATTTGGTAGTATTATTTATATTACGTTTATACTGTTTAATTTTTTATATTATATTTATACTATTTTTACATTATTTAGTAACGTTATCTGTATTATTTAACTATATTTATATAGCAAAATGTAACCAGTACTATTAAAACATTTCCATTTCTCATATAAAAAACAAGGTTCAAACTTCAATATCAATTACTATAACACAGTCTCCAATTTTTCTTTCTAAATAACTTTCAAATAAATTTAAATTTATTAAAACTTTAAATTTATTAAAAAAATTTATTAAAATTTATTAAAACAAATTTATTAATATAAAATTTATTCAAACCAATTTAATGATACTCAGAAGGGTGTCCTTAATTACTTATGTTAAGGTGAAGAAAATTGTGCCTGTGAGAGCTTTTCAGAAATTCAGTTGACACAAATATCCCAGATATTAATGTTGGTTATTATTCAAGAGACATTCTGTAAGTTTGTATTATATTTAAATAATGCTTATACCTTATTAATACTTAAAAATATTATATTTAAATAATAAACGCTTGTACTATATTAATATATAAAAAATGCTATATTTAAATAAAATTTGTTCAGCTTGGTACTTTGTCAGTATTTGTCCAATATATATGTATAGACGCTAGTATAATAAATTAATAATATTTATGTAGGCGTATTACGACCATCGACGCCAATTAATTATCATAATTGTGTATTTGTATAATTGTATTACATATACAATGCAGTGAAAATGAAGAAGATTGCGGATTAAGGAATTTGAAACTTGAAAATAATTAAATGACACGTAATCATGGGTAATAACATATAATTATTGAGAATAATTGAAATATATGATTGAAAATAGTTATATGTTATTTATTAAGTTAAAATGTTTTGGATGATTCATTTATTTTATATTATTTTTTAATGAATATTGTGGACATTGCAATGGAACATTGCAGATTAAAAAATTTGGAACTTGAACATAATTATACATTAAGTTAAAATGTTTTGGATGATTCATTTATTTTATATTATTTTTTAATGAATATTGTGGACATTGCAATGGAACATTGCAGATTAAAAAATTTGGAACTTGAACATAATTATACATTAAGTTAAAATGTTTTGGATGATTCATTTATTTTATATTATTTTTTAATGAATATTGTGGACATTGCAATGGAACATTGCAGATTAAAAAATTTGGAACTTGAACATAATTATACATTAAGTTAAAATGTTTTGGATGATTCATTTATTTTATATTATTTTTTAATGAATATTGTGGACATTGCAATGGAACATTGCAGATTAAAACATTTGGAACTTGAACATAATTATATATTAAGTTGAAATGTTTTGGATGATTTATTTATTTTATATTATTTTTTAATGAATGTTATGGACATTGCAATGGAACATTGCAGATTAAAAAATTTGGAACTTGAACATAATTATATGTTAAGTTAAGATATTCTAGGTGATTCATTTGTTTCTTATTTTCTAACAAATATTAGGAACATTACAGTGAAACATTACAGATTAAAGAATTTGAAACTTAAACATAATTATATGTTATATATGAAGTTAATATATTTTGAATGATCTCTATATATCTTATACTATTTTCTAATAAATATTATTACTTATTTTTATTTATCTTATATTATTTACTAGTAAATTTAATTATTTTATATTATTGTTTTTAGTAAATTTTTTTTACTAAACATATATATATATTCTTTTAGTAAATATTATTATTTAGCAGCAAACAATTAACAGTAAATAATAATTATTTTTCTATTAAACATTATTAATTATTTTACATTATTTTCTACCTGAATTATTAATTATTTTAATAAATATTAAATATTTGAAATATTAATTATTTTACATTATTTTCATACCTGAAAAGAAATACATTTCAAAATTCTAAATTCAAATTAAAAAAAAAACCTTCACGTCCAAATTGAATATAAAATATTTAAAAAAATATAATTAACTTTGGCATTATTGTAATGTAACAAAAAAAAAAAGAAAATGGTAAAATCGAAGTAGTGAAAGCAGTAATGTAAATAACAGTAGTTAGAAATTTTCTCATAATTATTTACGAGTTGTTCGCTTAACTCCAATCCATTATACTAAAATACTCAAAATTGTCTATGTATTTTCACTTTCAGATCTGCTGCTCGTTCACTTTTTATTCTCCATTTACCATTCGAAATGCTGCCAATTATTGTCAGACAATATTAGTTGTTAATCATTTAAAATAAATTTGTTAAATGGCGAAACGATTAATTGATTTAAAATGCTGGTGCAAAATGAAAAACGCATCAGACAATTTTATAGAACTTGGATGGAGATATATAAATTGCATTGGATTATTTTGAGCACTCTGTATAATTACGATTTGTTAATTTTCCAAAAAATGAAAAGCAAGAGTTGGTAAATATTTTATTCTATTTTCCATGCCAAATTCGACTTTTCTCAAAGCATTAAATTTATATAAAAGATAGTGAAAAACAGCAAGCTTAATTATTAAGCAAAATTAATAATTAAAATGAAAAAAATAACATTGCAAAAAGCATGAAATATATTTAAAAAAGTAGAAAAATGAAAAATACTAAGCAAAATTAATAATAGAAATAAAAGTGGAGCACATGTCCTAAAAATAAAATAACATTGCAAAGCATTGAGTTTGTATAAGAAATAAAACTAAAGATTGGAAATTTAATTAATAATTGAAATAAAAATAGATTACGTGTCCTAAAAATAAAATAACATTGCAAAGCGTTAAGTGTACATTAAAAAGAAAAAAAAAACTGAAAAATAGCAAGTTTAATTATTAAGCAAAATTAATAATTAAAATGAAAAAAATAACATTGCAAAAAGCATGAAATATATTTAAAAAAGTAGAAAAATGAAAAATACTAAGCAAAATTAATAATAGAAATCAAAGTGGAGCACATGTCCTAAAAATAAAGTAACATTGCAAAGCATTGAGTTTGTATAAGAAATAAAACTAAAGATTGGAAGTTTAATTAATAAGCAAAATTAATAATTGAAATAAAAGTAGATTACGTATCCTAAAAATAAAATAACATTGCAAGGCATTAAGTATACATTAAAAAATTGAAAAATAGCAAGTTTAATTATTAACCAAACTTAATAATTAAAATAAAAATAGAGAAACCTTCATCATAAAAACACAAAACTAAACCAATTCTTAATTACGTGTAACACACTGTTTTATCAGATTAAATTCTTCTCTAACCACCAAAATCATGTATGTATTTGACGACACAAGCTTTATACAACTTAACGCATCAATTGATCAATGATTGGCAGCAATTCGACTTTCAGATTTCTCTATCGCCCCACCAAGAAGAAATTTGCAAACCAGAAATCGACAAACCGTGGTTTCTGAACGATTCTCACGTTTTAATCTCAAAATTAATCTGCAAAAACCAGTCACGATTTAATTTGAAGAAGAATTTTCCTTCAATTGAAGTTTATTAAATTAGAAAAGAAAGTGTATTTATAGTTTTATTTTAAGTGTACTTACTTATATTTTTATTATAATTGCATTAATATTGTTATTTGGAGTGTACTTACTTTTACTTTAATTGCAAGTGTGCTTATATTTTTATTTCAAGTCTGCTTATATTTATTTTTATTATAAGTGTACTTGTATTTATATTCTTTCAAAAGTGTTTTATTATATTACGCAATATATATATATTTACTTTTATTACAAATTTAGCCATGTTTTTATTGTTAGTGTACTTATATTTTTATTACGAATTTATTTATATATTTTTATTTCGAGTGTACTTACTTATATTTTTATTACAAGTGTATTTAAATTTGTATTACAAGTGTAATTATATTTTTGTTACAAATTTATTTATATTTTTATTTCGAGTGTACTTATTTATATCTTTATTACAAATTTATTTATATTTTTATTTCAAGTGTACTTACTTATATTTTTATTATTTCGAGTGTACTTACTTATATTTTTATTACAAATTTATTTATATTTTTATTTCGAGTGTACTTACTTATATTTTTATTACAAATTTATTTATATTTTTATTTCGAGTGTACTTACTTATATTTTTATTACAAATTTATTTATATTTTTATTTCGAGTGTACTTACTTATATTTTTATTACAAATTTATTTATATTTTTATTTCGAGTGTACTTACTTATATTTTTATTACAAATTTATTTATATTTTTAATACAAGTGTACTTACTTATATTTTTATTACAAGTGTACTTATATTTTTATTTCAAGTGTACTTACTTATATTTTTATTACAAATGTATTTAAATTTGTATTACAAGTGTAATTATATTTTCGTTACAAATTTATTTATATTTTTATTTCAAGTGTACTTATTTATATCTTTATTACAAATTTATTTATATTTTTATTTCGAGTGTGCTTACTTATATTTTTATTACAAATTTATTTATATTTTTAATGCAAGTATACTTACTTATATTTTTATTACAAGTGTAATTATATTTTTGTTACAAATTTATTTATATTTTTATTTCAAGTGTACTTATTTATATTTTTATTATTTCGAGTGAGCTTACTTATATTTTTATTACAAGGCTAATTATATTTTTATTTCGAGTGTATTTACTTATATTTCTATTATAAATTTATTTATATTTTTATTTCTATGTGTACTTACTTATATTTGTATTACAAATTTTTTTTACTTTTATTACAAGTGTATTTATATTTTTATTGTCAGTGTACTTATATTTGTATTACAAATTTTTTTTTATTTTTATTACAAGTGTATTTATATTTTTGTTACAAGTGTACTTGTATTTCTATTACAAATTTATTTATATTTTTATTTCGAGTGTACTTACTTATATTTTTATTACAAATTTATTTATATTTTTATTACAAGTGTACTTACATTTTTATTATAAGTGTATTTATATTTTTATTGTTAATGTACTTATATTTTTATTACGAGTCTAATTATATTTTTATTACAAGTGTACTTATATTTTTATTACAAATGTATCTATATTTTTATTTCGAGTGTACTTACTTATATTTTTATTTCGAGTGTACTTACTTATATTTTTATTTCGAGTGTACTTATATTTTTATTGTTAGTGTACTTATATTGTTATTACAAATCTTTTTTTATTTTTATTACAAGTGTATTTATATTTTTATTACAAATTTATTTATATTTTTATTTCGAGTGTATTTACTTATACTTCTATTACAAGTGTATTTATATTTTTATTGTTAGTGTACTTATATTTTTATTACAAATGTATCTATATTTTTATTTCGAGTCTACATATATTTTTATTTCAAGTGTACTTACTTATATTTTTATTACAAGTGCACTTATACTTTTATTACAAATGTACTCACATTTTACTTACAATTTACATCTACTTACTTACTTCCATTTCTATTCATCCAAAAGCGTATTCGCACAACACAATTAACTCCTGAAAATAATAAAAACTAAATCTGAATCATTACACGATACCTTCATCGAATTCAACCAACAAGTTTGTCGATCACTGGCACAAAAGATCGTAATACCCAACATTCGCGAAATTATGAAAGTAGGACTCGTAATCGACTCGCCTTTTCATCGATTCCTCGCGAGTTGATCGTTTTTTGAAAACTTGTTGAATCTTAGTACTCGCTCGCGAAATTGTGAAAGTAGCACTCGAAATCGACTCGCCTCTTCATCGATTCCTCGCGAGTTGATCGTTTTTTGAAACTTTGTTGAATCCTAGTACTCGCGACGGAGAGGATAGGTTGGCGATGGTACTAATTATCTGATTGCTTTCTGGGTTGTTTGTATGTCCCGATGGCCGATGCCACGGCAGAGGGTGCCGTCGATCTGCCCTGTCAGGCGCAGCAGGAGTTTCCCCAACGAGAGCGAGACCACTGATCACGCGGCTGAGCTCGAGGATTTTCTCTCCTCCAGATCAGGTACTTTTTTATCTTCTCTAACGATGCTTTAGATTTTACTCTGTTTCTTTTTCCTCCAGATCAGGTACTTTTTTATCTTCTCTCACGATGCTCTTGACTTTACTCTCACTTTCTCTCCTTCAGATCAGTTACTTTTTTATCTTCTCTCAGGATGCTCTAGATTTTACTCTCTCTCTCTTTCACTCACCCTCTCTCCTCTAAATCAGGAACTTTTTAATCCTCTCCTGATTCTAGACTTTACTCCCTCCCTCTCTCTCTCTCCCTCCCTCTCTCTCTCTCTCTCTCATTCTCTCTTTCTCTCTCTCATTCTTTCTTTCACTCTCTTTTTAATTCTACTCTCTCTCTCTCTCTCTCTCTCTCTCTCATTTTCTCTCATTCTCTCTTTCGCTCTCTCAGTCTCTCATTCTTTCTTTCACTCTCTTTTTAATTTTACTCTCTCTCTCTCTCTCTCTCTCTCTCTCTCTCTCTCTCTCTCACTCTCTCTCATTTTCTCTCATTCTCTCATTCTCTCTTTCACTCTCTCAGTCTCTCATTCTTTCTTTCACTCTCTTTTTAATTTTACTCTCTCTCTCTCTCTCTCTCTCTCTCTCTCTCTCTCTCTCACTCTCTCTCATTTTCTCTCATTCTCTCATTCTCTCTTTCACTCTCTCTCTCTCTCTCATTCTCTCTTTCTCTCTCTCATTCTTTCTTTCACTCTCTTTTTAATTTTACTCTCTCTCTCTCTCTCTCTCTCTCTCTCACTCTCTCTCATTTTCTCTCATTCTCTCATTCTCTCTTTCACTCTCTCTCTCCCTCTCTCTCTCTCACTCTCTCTCATTTTCTCTCATTCTCTCATTCTCTCTTTCACTCTCTCTCTCTCTCTCTCATTTTCTCTCACTCTCTCATTCTCTCTTTCACTCTCTCAGTCTCTCATTCTCTCTTTCACTCTCTTTTTAATTTTACTCTCTCTCTCTCTCTCTCTCTCACTCTCTCTCTCATTTTCTCTCATTCTCTCATTCTCTCTTTCACTCTCTCTCTCTCTCTCTCTCTCTCATTCTCTCTTTCACTCTCTTTTTAATTTTACTCTCTCTCTCTCTCTCTCTTTCACTCTCTTTTTAATTTTACTCTCACTCTCTCTCTCTCTCTCACTCTCTCTCTCACTCTCTCTCTCTCACTCTCTCTCTCTCACTCTCTCTCACTCGCACTTTAAGTGTTTAGCAATATTTTGCAATACTTCGAAATTTATTGAAACGCAAACACGTTTAAATATCCGGTAGTAACAGAAAATGGATGATCATTGTTTCGATTTCAAAACGAGAAATTCATTTATTTGAGACTTTTTTTTATTAGATTGTAATTGATTAGTGTTAGCCACTATAGCACTTGTGACAGTAATTTTTGTATTAACATAGAAGGAGCGAGAGTAATAATTGAAATAAGGATTTGCGAAAATGAAAAATTACTTTGTAATCAATGAATTTTGTATTTAAGTAGACAATTAATTTTGCAATTAATTAATTCTTGCCGTTATAGCACTAATTGTCGACTTAAATAAAAATAATGTATTAATTTACAAGAAGCGGGAGTAAAAATTATATTAATGCAAAATCGAGGAGAGCAAAGTGGAATGAAATGAAAATTTGCCAAAAAGAAAAATTGCTACAATAGTTTCAAGCACTTTTCCCTTGATAACACTTTTTCTTATCATGGAGATATCCACCTGGATCCTTCATAGCTGGCAAATACCCCTTCCAGGGGTATTCTAGCCCCTTATTGGCTAAAACCTCACGCTGACCATTCTCAGTACTACTTGGAGAGGACCAGAAACTCGAACGAATCTCATTTGGTCCCCCTCTCCGCGTTAACCATCTTCAGTGTTGCTTGGAGGGGACCAGAAACTCGACGAATCTCATTTGGTCCCCCTCTCCGCGTTAACCATCTTCAGTGCTACTTGGAGGGGACCAGAAACATTTGGTCCTTCCCCCTCCCCTGCTCCAAGAACTGAAGAACTCTGTGGCAACTAAGAGGATCCCCTTCCCCTGTCTCATCGTCCACAGTCCCAATCAGAGAAATGACTGATGACTATTGGTTCGCACAGCCATCGCTCTTCTTCCCAAAGGACGCGTGGAATGGTCGAACCAATCCTGACCAAAGCGTCGAGACGACACTCATGAGTGGTGGGGACACCTTTGGTGCTAGTGGTTCATTCTCGATACCTAGTGGCTCACTGATTTGCAAGGGGATCGTCACGAGGGACACGTATTCGATGCATTTGAGGAGACGACACTCATGAGTGGTGGACCATTCTTGATGCTAGTGGCTCACTTATTGGACACGAGAGTCGTCACGTGAGACTCGTGATTGATGCATTTGGGGAGACGACACTCGTGAGTGGTGGACCACCTTTGTTGCTAGTGGCTCACTTATTTGTATGGGGGTTGTCACGTGGGACACGGTGTAGCCACTGGCACCAAATATGCCCCACCACTCATAGGTGTCGTTTCCTCAAACGCATCGAGCACGTGTCCCACGTGACAATTTTCGTGCCCAATAAGTGGACTACTAGCACCAAAGGTGGTCCACCAGTCATGGATGTCGTTTCCCCAAACGCATCGATCACGTGTCCTAAATGACGCCCCTCCACCCACACAAGTGGGCCACTAGCAGCAAAGGTGCTCCACCACTCATGAGTGTCGTCTCCCCAAACGCATCTATCGTGAGAGTGTCCCACGTGACGATCCTCGTGTCCAATAAGTGACCAACGCTATACCTTGTCCCACGCGATGACTCTCGCGTCCAATAAGTGACCAGCGCTATGCCTTGTCGCACGTGACTACCCTCGTGTCCAATAGAAGAGCCACTAGCACTAATGGTGCCCCACTACGCATGGGTGTCGTCTCCCCAAATGCATCTACCGTGTTCCACGTGATGACCCACGTGACGATCCTCGTGTCCAATGAGTGAGCCATCTATACATCGTCCCACGTGACGATTCTCTTGTCCAATAAGTGGTCTACTTATAACTTGTCCCACGTGACGACTCTCGTGTCCAATAAGTGGACCACCCTATACGTTGTCCCACTTGACTACCCTCGTGTCCAATAAGAGAGCAACTAGCACTAAAGGTGGTCTACCACTCATGGGTGTCGTCTCCCCAAACGCATCGATTATTAATCTCACGTGACGACCCTCGTGTCCAATAAGTGGACCACTAGCACCAAAGGTGGTCTACCACTCATAGGTGTCGTCTCCCCAAATGCATCGATCACGTGTTCCATGTGACGACACCCATGCAAATAAGTGGGGAACTAGCGTCAAAGGTGGTCCACCACTCATGAGTATCATCTCCCCAAACGATTCGATTACTAATCCCACGTGACGACCCCCATGAAAGTAAGTGGACCACTAGCACCTTTGATGCCCCACTACGCATAGGTGTCGTCTCCCCAAACTCATCAATCACGTGCCCCACGTGACAAGTCTCGTGTCCAATAAGTGGACCAATAGCATCGAAGGTGGTCCACCACTCGTGAGTGTCGTCTCCCCAAACTCATCAATCACGTGTCCCACGTGACAAGTCTCGTGTCCAATAAGTGGACCAATAGCATCGAAGGTGGTCCACCACTCGTGAGTGTCGTCTCCCCAAATGCATCTACCGTGTTCCATGCGATGACCCACGTGACGGCCCTCGTGTCCAATAAGTGGACCAATAGCATCAAAGGTGGTCCACCACTGATGAGTGTCGTCTCCCCAAACGCATCGATTACTAGTGCCACGTGACGACCCCCATGAAAGCAAGTGGACCGCTAGCACCTTTGATGCCCCACTACGCATAGGTGTCGTCTCCCCAAACTCATCAATCACGTGCCCCACGTGACAAGTCTCGTGTCCAATAAGTGGACCACTAGCAGCAAAGCTGCCCCACCACGCATGGGTGTCATCGACGCCTTGTTCAGGCTTGGTCTGTTAGGATTGGGTGCGTCACATGCGAACACGTAAACATGTAATGCGATACAATTAATTTGATAATGAATCGAGTATGTTTGTACAATAAGATTTAGAAATGAAAGTAAAAAGTTTGTTAGTTGGCTAGTTAGAGTGGATGGAAATGTAACGAAGAAAAATATTGTTTGATTAAGGAAAATTATTGTACAACTACAAAAAATATTGCTTAACTAAGGAAAATTATTGTTCAGCTAAGAAAAATAATGTTTAACTAAAAAAAATTATTATTCAACTAAGAAAAATATAGTATAACTAAAATAACTTATTCGAATAATTCTTTTTGTATTATGTATTTCCAAAGCGTTCTGTGAATTTTAAAAGATTAAAAAAAAAGAATAACAATAGATCACATTATCTATAATTGATCTAAAAATTGAGAGTAATATAAAAAATTAATATTACATTTAGAAATTATGATTCACAAATTTACTAAATTTTGGCTGCTCATTATACAATATCATATACCAAAAAATTGATACGTCAATTTAAAAATAAAAATAAAAAGTCTATTATTTCTTAGAATGGATAGAAACATTAAAAAAAATATATAGTGTAACTAAAATAATTTATTCACATAATTCTTTCATTAAAACAAATATTACTCAACTAAGAAAAATATATAGTTTAACTAAAATAATTTACTCAAACAATTCTCTAACTAATAACACATCATCTGTTAGGAGTAACACACACACACACACACACTACACAAAATGAAAAATAGCAAATTATGGCAACAAAAAATAATATCAAAAATAGAAAAAATACATTTTAACTAAAATAACTTGTTCAACCAATTCTTAAACTAATACCACATAATCTGTTAGGAGTAACAGAGCTCTCGATGGACAAACCAGACTCAGACGAAGAGGAGGACCACTGGAAGGACGCGTCTCCAGTAACCCCAACATGCAGCCCCACAAAACCGTCTCCAAGACCATCACCAGAAGGCAAACCCTCGAGAACCATCAAAGTAGACGTGCACGACTTCGAGCCAACGAGTCCTCTGCACGAAAAGGACGTTGTGATCATCGACAGCAGCTTCGCAGTCCTCCCCAAGAAGACCACAACCACTTCCAACCGCCACTCAGTCACTGGAATCGAGAAAGTAGCTCCAAAAGTGAAATTAAAACGAGAACAAGTGGTGGACACTGAAGAAATAGCAGAAACAACAGACCAGCCAGCAGAAAGCAGCGCAGAAAAGTCTAAGAATGGCGTGAGAAGGGACAGTCGCAGCGAAGAACAAGTCACAACAGATCAGGGAGTCAAAAGAAAGACTCTGAGAAGAAAAGACCAGGATCGAAGGTCTTTAAAGAGAAAAGACGAGGCGAGAGACACGGAAATTGAAGATCTAAGAAGAAAGAAGGGCACAATCGAGCAGAAAGTCAGCAGAGAAGAGAGAAAAAGCCTGAGAGAGCAAGAATGCATCGAGAGAGTCACAGAATTCCTCACAAAGCACTGTGCATTTGCTTACTCGGAGCAAGAAACGAACTTCGAGCCATCTGCTGGAATCACAGAGCAACGAATCAGTCGTCCATCCACTTTAGAGCCGCAAGAAGAGCCTGCGAAAGAAGAGATCAAGCCAGAAAAGGAACCAACTGCTGTGAAAATCGAGGAACCACTCAAAACGCCATCTTCAGCGGACTCTGAGAAACAGACGACCAAGATGGCTGCAGAAACTGACGCAGTCGAGGCTGGCGTATCGATTGTTGGTCCTGATGCGGAGTTATCGACGACCAAACGTCGAAGTTCGATGAGAAAGAAACCTGGGCAATTTTCCAGAGAGTCGTCCAGAGAATCTTTGCTGGACGACGCTAAAAAAGAGGTGAGGATACAGGAAAACGTCGAGGAGATATTCTTCGAGGACACCAGCGACCAAATCGCTGCTGTTCTGCCTGAAGTGCAGTTGGTGAAGGCCAGAATAATCACTGCAGAGGAAGTTGTGGCCAACAGAGCTGAGGAATCGATGAAAATCGAGGTGCATTCGCCGCCAGAGGTCGCCAGCGTGGCTGACACGGTCAGAATTAGAACCGGACGTGTGCCATCGCCGGAAACTGTGAGTATGTCTCAGTTGCAGCTGCTGAGTTTGGCGAAATCCACGTCTGAGAACGCTCTGGTCGACACCAGAGACAGAAACAGCGATGAGAACAAAGTTTCGTTGAGGAACATCAAGGCTGAGATCCTGTTGGACCTGTCCAAGGTCGAGGATGTTGGGGAGGACGAAGACGAGGCTGAAGAGGAGAGGAGAGAGAAGAAATTGAGCAGAACTGGCAGTGAGGGTTCCAAAAGGAGTGGTTCGAAGGGTCAGAGGTTTAGCAAGGAGAGAGATGGATTCAGAGTGGGAAGTTTGGCCAGACCTGATGAACCTGAGCTGACCATCCTGCTGGAGAACTCTGGGGTTGGAAGGAGGAAAAGTGTAGAAGAGGACAGGGACAGTTTGGTGGACTATGGAGTTGAGAAAGTTATTAGAAGGTAAGGAAGAGTTGTTATTGTGTTGGTAGATTTGTTTTGGAAGGTTTTGTGGTAGCATTGATAAGAGGTTTTGCTTCTTATAAGTTCCATTGCTTATAATTTCTATTGATAATAATTTCCACTGGTAATTTTTATTTTTAATAGTTTTCTTTGCTAGCAACTGTTGATAATTTTTAAGTAATAGTTTCTATTGCTATTAATTTCAATTGCTAATAGCTTCCATTGCAATTAATTACCAATGTTAACAGTTTCCATTGCTAATAATTTCTATTTTTAATAGTTTTCTTTGCTAGCAATTGTTGATAATTTTTAAGCAATAGTTTCCATTGCTTTCAATTACCAATGTTAATAGTTTCCATTGCTTTCAATTACCAATGTTAATAGTTTCCATTGCTTTCAATTATCAAATGCTAATAGTTTCCATTGCTTTCAATTACCAATGCTAATAGTTCCTATTGCTAATCATTTCTATTGCTAATAATTTCTAGTGCTAATAATTTCTATTTTTAATAGTTTTCTTTGCTAGCAACTGTTGATAATTTTTAAGCAATAGTTTCCATTGCTTTCAATTACCAATGCTAATAGTTTCCATTGCTATTAATTACCAATGCTAACAGTTTCCATTACTAATAATTTCTACTTTTAATAGTTTCTTTTTCTAACAACTATTGCCAATTTTTAAGCAATAGTTTACATTGCTATTAATTACCAATGCTAATAGTTTTCATTGCTAATAATTTCTATTTGTAATAGTTTTCTTTGCTAGCAATGATTGCCAATTTTTAAGCAATAGTTTACGTTTCTAATAATTTTCATAGCTAATAGTTTCCATTGTTATTATTTTCTATTCCTCTTATTTTCCAATACTAATAATTTCTATTGCTAATAATTTCCATTGCTAATAATTTCCATTGCTAATAATTTCTATTGCTAACAATTTTCATTGCTAATAATTTCTATTGCTAACAATTTCCAATGCTAATAATTTCCATTGTTAATAGTTTCCTTTGCTAGCAACTGTTACTAATTTTTCAACAATAGTTTCCATTAGTAATAATTTCCATAGCTAATAGTTTCCATTGCTATTAATTTGTAATATTAATAGTTTCCATTGCTAATAAATACCATTGCTAATAATTTCTATGGCTAATAATTTCCATTGCAAAAAATTTCTATTGCTGATAACTTCTATGACTAATAATTTCCATTGCAAAAAATTTCTATTATTAATAATTTTTATTGCTAATAGTTTCTTTTGCTAGCATCTGTTGCTAATTATCTTCTGATATCTAATGATTAAATATTTAATTAATAAATAATATATTTTCTGACTTATCTCGATCGATAAAATAATACATATAATGTAGTTTAATTATTAAATTAAGAAGAAAAATAAATTAAAGGATTTCAATAAATAATAATATATCTTCTGACGTGTATTGATTAATAATATAATACATACAATATATATTCAATAATTAAACAAGGCATAAAAGTACGTTCAATTTCAAAATAAAATGGACCAGTTCGATATAAGAATTTGAAAGATTGAGGTGAAACTTTTAATTAGTGAAATGAAATGAAAAATTACAAAATTGCTCAGGCATGAAAAAAAAATATATTCGATTATATATTATTGATCAATATATGAATATATAATCGATGCATATAATTGAATATATAATTGTAATATAATAATATATAATCGAATATACAATATTTATATGAATTATAAATAAATAAAATATAATATATAATATAATAAATATAAATAAATATAATATAATATAATATATATTTAATAATTAAACAAAGCATACAAGTACGTTCATTATTAAAAAATAAAATAAACAAATTCGAAAGAAGAATCTCGAAAAAGCCAATTGTAGAACGTCGAAAGTTACCAAACCATCGTCTCAGACGTCTCTAATTGAACTTAATTAAGAAGAGAAATACCGAGGGGCCCTAATCCACGAACCGTTCGAGCGATCTGAAAAAGAAAAGGCTTCGAACGTCGATTAATGGACGATGTTGTTCCTGTTGGCCTGTCGACTGGATTACGTGAGTGCCCGTAGGAACCCCGCGAAATGCTCACAATTGGTTGGAAATCTAGGTCGCCTCGAATACCACTGAGTGTTGTTTCGCGACCTGAAAATTCTGTAGCCACCCACTCGTTCCTTTTGGATCGAAGTTCGAAGTTCTAAGCTTTGTAGTTGTAAGAGTTGTTAAATATTTTAAAAATATTTTTTACTATTTTTTATTTGAGCCCTGAAGCATTGAGAGTTGAAGCTCTGCTAGTTGAAATTTTAAGCTTTATAACTCTAAGAGTTGTCAAATATTTTTTAATATTTTTTATCTGAGCTCTGAAGCATTGAGAGTTGAAGCTCTGAGCTTCTAAAGCTTTGAGAGTTGAATCTCTGCTAGTTGAAGTTCTAAACTTTGTAACTCTAAGTGTTATTAAATATTTTTTAGTATTTCATTAATATGTTTAAAATATTTTTTAACATTTTTTATCTGAGCTCTGAAGCATTGACAGTTGAACCTTCAAGTTGAAGTTCTAAGCTTTGTAACTCTAAGAGTTATTACATATTTTTTAATGTTTCTTAATATCTTTTAAATATTTTTTAATATTTTTCCTCTGAGCTCTGAAGCACTGAGAGTTGAAGCTCTGCAAGTTGAAGTTCTAAGCTTTATAACTCTAAGAGTTATTAAATATTTTTTGTCTGAGATCTGACGCATTGAAAGTTGAATCTCTGATTTTTTAAAGTTTTGAGAATTAAAGCTCTGTTAGTTGAAGTTCGGAGCTTTGTAACTCTAAGAGGTGTTAAATATTTTTTAATATTTTTTGTCTGAGCTCTGAAGCATTGAGAGCTCTGAAGCTCTGAAACTCTGAGCTTTTAAAGTTTTCAGAGCTGAAGAAATAACTACTAACAGTTTCTATTGCTAATAGTTCCTTTTGCAAGCAACAGCTGCTAATTTTTAAGCAATAGTTTCTACTGCTCATAATTTCCATTGCTAATAAAGTCTACTGCTCATAATTTCCATTTCTAATAAATTCTATTGTTAATAATTTCCATTGCTAATAATTTTTATTGCTAATCATTTCTATTACTAATAGACTAATAGTGCAAAGAGTTAAATAAGGTTCGGGATGAATTAACTGGTCTCAAACTTGAAAGACCTGATCCTAAACAATCTATGTATCACTAAATATTTCACTAAATTTTCTCCATCTGTTTACATGCTCCTTCGAATCAGCCTATAAATCTCCATAATCACCAGCCAAACGCATTCACAATTATTCACAAATCATAATTACTACACTGCTTGCTAATATTTTCGAAATTCATTTAACAACAGTCTCAGACTACCTTGCAAAACGAAGGTTCATCGTACGTGTAAAATGTGAAAGCAAAGCAAAAAAGCTAAAAAAGAATTCGTGTTAATTATTTTCTTTCAAGATCTGAAACTCTCAGCTCTCTAAAAGTTTGAGAGTTGAAATTCTAAGCTTTGAAGCTCTGAGCTTCAAAAACTTTGAGAGTTGGAGCTCTGAGAGTTAAAGTTCTAAGCTTGGAAGCTCTGAGAATTGAAGTTCTGAGATTCAAAGCTTTGAGAGTTAAAGTTCTAAGCTTTGAAGCTCTGAGAATTGAAGTTCTGAGATTCGAAGCTTTGAAAGTTGAAGTTCTATGCTTTGAAGCTTTGAGAATTGAAGTTCTGAGATTCAAAGCTTTGAGAGTTAAAGTTCTAAGCTTTGAAGCTCTGAGAATTGAAGTTCTGAGATTCAAAGCTTTGAGAGTTAAAGTTCTAAGCTTTGAAGCTCTGAGAATTGAAGTTCTAAGATTCAAAGCTTTGAAAGTTAAAGTTCTAAGCTTTGAAGCTCTGAGAATTGAAGTTCTGAGATTCAAAGCTTTGAGAGTTAAAGTTCTATGCTTTGAAGCTTTGAGAATTGAAGTTTTGAGATTCGAAGCTTTGAAAGTTAAAGTTCTAAGCTTTGAAGTTCTGAGAATTGAAGTTCTGAGATTCAAAGCTTTGAGAGTTAAAGTTCTAAGCTTTGAAGCTCTGAGAATTGAAGTTCTGAGATTCAAAGCTTTGAGAGTTAAAGTTCTATGCTTTGAAGCTTTGAGAATGGAAATTCTGAGTTTTAAAGCTCTGAGATCAAAAGCTCTCAGCTTCTAAAGTTTTGAGAGTTGAAGCTCTGAGCTCCTAGAGCTTTGAAAGTTAAATTTCCAAGCTTGGAAGCTCTAAGAATTGAAGTTCTAAGCTTTGAAACTCTGAGCTTCTAAAGCTTTGAGAATTGAGGCTCTGAGAGTTAAATTTCCAAGCTTTGAAGCTCTAAGAATTAAAGTTCTAAGCTTAGAAACTCTGATCTTCTAAAGCTTTGAGAATTGGAGCTCTGAGCATTAAAAATTTCCAAGCTTTGAAACTCTGAAAATTGAAATTCTGATCTTTAAAACTCTGAAACTTAAAACTCTAATATCCAAAGCTCTACACCAACAAATCCATCTTCACATAAAGACCACCAAGCTTGCGTAAACACAACACTCTCAAGTGTCAATTAATTCCAACAGCTGATTTACTTCTCAATTAGTCCTCCTATTCTGACCATCTCGACTCAGTATTTCTCTTCTCTCTTACTTCTCTCCATTAGAAACCCTCGAGCAACGATTCACAGAGTTCTACAACAGAAAACGACAGAGAAATTAGATAGAGGTTATATTTCTGTTACCCACGCGTTCAGTGGCTCGCTCACGTGGCTGTTTTCAGTGACGAATAGCGTGTGGAGCGTGCGCGCATGCGCAGACGCGTCCTTTGGACGTAGTGCACGAGGAATCGAGCGTGTTGTTTATTAGATCAGAGTAAACCACTTTGCATAGACGCTGCGGGACGCGACAGTGGATGTTGTGGCTTCGTGCAGGAACTGACGAAGGTGTCGTATTTTTTGTTATTATTTGTTCTTATTTGTTCTTTCAGTTGTTTGAGGATATTTAATTGAACTCATAGTTTGGTCTTTCGAATTTCTTCATTACTTTGTTTATGATTTCTTGATATGTATTTTCTGTTTACGATTTCTGTATTAGTTGTTGGCAATTTTTCTTTATTTTGTACATTTTTTTCATTCTAATTTCTTCATTGGTTGCTCGCAATTTTTGTTTATTTTGGGTATTTTTTGTTTACGATTTCTGCATTATTTGTTGGCAATTTTTCTTTATTTTTGTACATTTTTTAAAATTCTAATTTCTTCATTGGTTGCTCGCAATTTTTCTTTATTTTGTATATTTTTTCTTTCTAATTTTTTCATTGGTTGCTTGCAATTTTTATTTATTTTGTGTATTTTTTGTTTATGATTTCTACATTAGTTGTTGGCAATTTTTCTCTATTTTGTACATATTTTTCTTTCTAATTTCTTCATTGGTTACTTGCAATTTTTCTTTATTTTGTGTATTTTTGTTTACGATTTCTGCATTATTTGTTGGCAATTTTTCTTTATTTTGTACATTTTTTTTAATTTTAATTTCTTCATTGGTTGCTTGCAATTTTTATTTATTTTGTATGTTTTTTGTTTGTGCTATTTTCATTAGTTGCTGGCAATTTCTTTTTATTTTGTATATTTTTTTCTTTCTAATTTCTTCATTGGTTGCTCGCAATTTTTCTTTATTTTGTATATTTTTTCTTCCTAATTTTTTCATTGGTTGCTTGCACTTTTTCTTCATTTTTAGTATTTTTTGTTTGCGATTTCTGCATTATTTGTTGGCAATTTTTCTTTATTTTTGTACATTTTTTAAAATTCTAATTTCTTCATTGGTTGCTTGCAATTTTTCTTTATTTTGTGTATTTTTTGTTTATAATTTCTACATTAGTTGTTGGCAATTTTTCTTTATTTTGTGTATTTTTTTCTTTTTAGATTTATCATTAGTTGCTTGCAATTCTTTTTTTTTATTTTTATTTGTTTTTATTAGTTACTTACAATTTTTCTTTATTAGGTACATTTTCTTCTTAGTTTCTTCATGAGTTGTTTGCAATTCTTTTTTTATTTTCATTTATTTTGATTAGTTGCTTACAATCTTTCTCTATTTCATACGTTTTCTTCTTTTTAGTTTCATCATTAGTTGCTTGCAATGTTTCTTTACCTTGTACATTTTTTATTTTTATTTTCTTCATCAGTTACTTACAATCTTTACTGTTTGCGTCTATTTGTTATTTATGCTTTCTTCATCCTTGCTTGCAATTTTTTTATATATTTTTTATTTTTTATTTTTGCTTTCTTCATTAGTTACTTACAATTTCACTCTACTTCGTATTTTTAAAAAATTATTAAATACTTTTTAATATCTTTTAAATATTTTTTAGTATTTTAATATTTTAATATTTTAATATTTTAATATCATTTAATGTTGTACAACATTAGATTACCTAATATCCATAGACCAATCGTTAACCATATGAAAGAACCGTGTCGAATAATTTATTTACCAATTTCCTTTTAGAATTTAACTCCTTCTGATATTATTTTATTATTATATTTCAATATTATTTATGATATTTTAATATTTTTAAATATTTTGTAATATTTTCTAATATTTTTTCTCTGAGCTTTGAAGCATTGAGAGTTGACACTCTGAGCTTCTAAAGCTTTCAGAGTTAAAGTTCTGAACTTTGAATCTTTGAGAGTTGAAGCTCTGAACTTTGAAACTCAAAGCTTCTAATGCTTTGAGAGTTGTAGCTCTGCTAGTTGAATTTCTCAGCTTTGTAGCTCTAAGAGTTATTAAATATTTTTTCATATCTCTTAATATCTTTTAAATATTTTTCATCCGAGCTTTGAAGCATTCAGGGTTGAAGCTCTGAGCTTTTAAAGCTTTGGGAGTTGAAGCTCTGCTAGTTCAAGTTCTCAGCCTTGTAGTTTTAAGTGTTATTAAATATTTTTTAATATTTCTGTATCTGAGCTCTGAAGCATTGAGAGTTGAAGCTCTGAGCTTTAAAACTCTGAGCTTCTAATGCTTTGAGAGTTGTAGCTCTGCTAGTTGAAGTTCTCAGCTTTGTAGTTCTAAGTGTTATTAAATATTTTTAAATATTTTTTGTCTGGGTTCTGAAGCATTCAGAGTTGAAGCTCTGAGCCTTGCAATTCTCAGCTCCTAAAGCTTTGACTTTTGAAGCTCTGAGCCTCTAAAGCTGTGAGAGTTGAAGCTCTGCTAGTTGAAATTCTCAGCTTTGTAGTCCTAAGTGTTATTAAATATTTTTAAATATTTTTTATCTCAGCTCTGAAGCATTCAGAGTTGAAGCTCTGAGCTTTGCAATTCTCAGCTTCTAAAGCTTTCAAAGTTGAAGCTGTGCTAGTTGAAGTTCTAAGCTTTGTAGCTCTAAAAGTTATTAAATATTTTTTAATATTTGTATATCTGAATAATTAAATATTTTAGTATTTTAATATTTTTATATTCTATTATTTTTATATTTTAATATTATTTTCAATTGTCATCCAACATTAAATAACCCAAAAATTCCATCAAGAATAGTTCAAAACTGCAGTGAATCGTGACTGGTCCCATAAAATTGCCAAGAAAACTTACTGAGACACGTCTATCGAGTGAAATGATGATTGGATAAGAGGAAAGCCGCGCGTTCACTTTTCTACGGGTTCTTCTTGCGTACTCGCCCTGATAAGGCTTGCTCTGGTTCGATATTCAAATTGCCACTGCTCGACGGGGATTTTTA
The DNA here is from genome assembly GCF_050948175.1 of Xylocopa sonorina. Classification (NCBI taxonomy): domain Eukaryota; kingdom Metazoa; phylum Arthropoda; class Insecta; order Hymenoptera; family Apidae; genus Xylocopa; species Xylocopa sonorina. Next base: position 2,205,219 of record NC_135206.1, on the reverse strand, counting down.
AATTGCTCCCAAGCGGTTAAGAAAGTAGAATTGATTAAACAGAAAGCAGAATTTTTTCTAAGCAATTTCAGTTCCCATTCAACATGAAAAATAAATTAAATTTAATATAAAATAAATTCAATTGCAAGTTATTATTTATTTATACGCAAAATTTGTCGAAAACAGTGCAACAAATGAACTTAAAAACATACTAATTTTTAAATATTAGTTAATTTTAATATAAAAACATTCAATTGCAAATTATAAATTATTTATACGCAAAATTTGTCGAAAGTGGTGCAACAAATGGACTTAAAGACATATTAATTTTTAAATATTAGTTAATTTTAATATAAAAACATTCAATTACAAATTATAAATTATTTATACGTAAAACTTGTCGAGAAATAATGCAATAAATGGACTTAAAAAAATATTAATTTTTAAATATTAACTAATTTCAATATAAAATAAATTCAATTGTAAGTTACTATTTATTTATACGCAAAATTTTTCAAGAAATGTTGCAACAAATGGATTTAAAAATATATTAATTTTTAAATATTAGTTAATTTTAATATAAAAACATTCAATTACAAATTATAAATTATTTATACGCAAAATTTGTCGAAAACAGTGCAACAAATGGACTTAAAAATATATTAGGTTTTAATTATTGGTTAATTTTAATATAAAAATGTTCAATTATAAGTTGTAATTTATTTATACGCAAAATTTGTTTGAAAATGGTGCAACTGATGAACTTAAAAACATATTATTTAATTTTAATGTAAAAACATTCAATTACAAATTATAAATTATTTATACGCAAAATTTGTTGAGAAATGGTGCAACAAATGGACTTATAAACACACTATTTTTTAATGATTAGTTAATTTTAATGTAAAAACAATCATTTGCAAGTCATAATTTATTTATACGTAAAATTTGTCGAAAATTGTCGTAACTAATAGGCTTAAAAGCATGTTAGTTTTTAATTATTAGTTAATTTTAATATAAAATAAATTGAATTACAAGTTATAATTTATTTATAGGCAAAATTTATCGAGAAATTGTGCAATAAGTGGACTTAAAAAGATATTAGTTTTTAATCACTAGTTAATTTGAATGTAAAAACATTTAATTGCAAGTTATAGATTATTTATACGCAAAATTTATTCAAAGATGGTGCAATCAGTGAACTTAAAAACATATTAGTTTTTAATTATCAGTTAATCATTATTTGCAAGTTATAAATTATTTATATGTGGAATTTATTCAAAGATGGTGCAATTGATGCACTTAAAAACGTATTAGTTTTTAATTACTAGTTAATTTTAATATAAAAATGTTCAATTACAAAGTATAAATTATTTATACGCAAAATTTGTTTAAAATAGTGCAACAAATGGACTTAAAAACATATTAATTTTTGACTGTTAGTTAATTTTAAAAATAAAAAAAAATCATTTGCAGTTTATAAATATATAAATTATTCTTAAGTTTTTGAACCCACTCGCGCCATTTTTGTGCATCTCATCTCGACTCATTGTCTGTTTATTCCTTCGTAATACAAGCATCCAGAAATTATGCCAGCTGTGTTCGAAAAAAAAGAAAATAAAACTACGATTTCCAATGATTAATATTTATTCACGACAAAGTTTACGAGGCTACGCTCCAAATAAAACGTGCGTACTATGAACTTAAAAAACGCGAAGTAACGATGCGTTTGGACCTTAAACAAGCTATATTTATATTTCACAGCGCGAGCTACAGTTTCTCGATTCGTAGACGAAGGAAAAAACGATGCGTGATGCTAGCTTCCGTTGAACATGTGGCCAGATTGATTTTAATCAATTTTTCAGAAAAACTATTCTATAATAGCGATTGAGAAATGTTTTTGCAGCAAATTATATTTTTCAGCAATTTAACTCAATTTTTCTGCAACTATATTTTACCATTTTCACCAAATAATGTTTTTCAGCAATTTAATTTAATTTTTCTGCAATTATATTTTACCATTTTCACCAAATAATGTTTTTCAGCAATTTAATTTAATTTTTCTGCAATTATATTTTACCATTTTCACCAAATTATATTTTTCACCAATTTAACTTAATTTTTCTGCAATTATATTTTACCATTTTCACAAATTTAACTTAATTTTTCTGCAACTATATTTTACCATTTTCACCAAATAATGTTTTTCAGCAATTTAATTTAATTTTTCTGCAATTATATTTTACCATTTTCACCAAATTATATTTTTCACCAATTTAACTTAATTTTTGTGCAATTATATTTTCACCATTTCCATCAAATTATATTTTTTACCAATTTAACTTAATTTTTCTGCAATTATATTTTACAATTTTCACCAAATTATATTTTTTATTTGGAGTTAGTTGCATTGGTGTCTTTAATTGTTGATAAAACTATTTTATTAGCAATGTAACATTGTAGTAATGTAGCAAAAAAAAAAAAAACAATGAATTACATATGTTATTAGCAATGTAACACTGTAGCAATGAAGCAAAAAATAACAATGTATTATATATCTTATTATAAGTGTAACACTATAGCAATGCAGCAAAAAAAGGAACAAAGTATTACATATGTTATTAGCAATGTAACACTGTAGCAATGTAGCAAAAAAAAAGTGTTACATATGTTATTAGCAGTGTAGCAAAAAAACAAAGTATTGCATATGTTATTAGCAATGCAGCAAAGAAACAAAGAATTACATATGTTATTAGTAATGCAGCAAAGAAACAAAGAATTACATATGTTATTAGCAATGTAACATTGTACCAATGTAGCAAAAAAAAAAAAAAAAAAACAAAGTATTACATATGTTATTAGCAATATAGCAAAGAAACAAATAATTACATATGTTATTAGCAATGTAACATTGTACCAATGTAGCAAAAAAAAAAAAAAAAAAAACAAAGTATAACATATGTCACTAGCAATGACTGCTATATATGTATAATAATTTGAGCAGCGATCATTTCTGAAACTTTTATTTCTTAGTTTTGTCGAATTTTTTGATTTACATAGAAAATTTTCAGTAAGAGAATCTTTCCATTTTCATTTCCAAGCTCTGAGAGTTGAAGCTCTGAGATCTGAAGCTTTGAGCTTCGAAGGTTTGAGAGTTGCAGCTCTGAACTTTGAAGCTTTAGGATCTGAAGTTTTGAGATATGAAGATCTGTGATCTGAAACTCTGAGCTTTGAAGGTTTGAAAGTTGGAGCTCTGAACTTTGAAGCTTTGTAAGTTGAAATTCTAAGCTCTGAAGCTTTAAGCGTAGTAGCTCTGAAGTTTAAAGCTTTGAGAGTCAAAACTCTGAGCTTTGAAGTTCTGAGATCTGAAGCTTTGAGAGTAGTAGCTCTGAAGTTTGAAGCTTTGAGATTCAAATCTCTGAGCTTGGAAGTTCTGAGAATTGAAGCTCTGAGATCTAAAGTTTTGAGCTTTGAAGCTTTTAAAGTTGAAGTTCTGGGCATTGAAGTTCTAAAATCTGAAGTTTTGAGTTCTGAAGCTTTTAAAGTTGAAATTCTGGGCATTGAAGTTCTGAGATCTGAAGTTTTAATCTCTGAAGTTTGTAGAGCTGAAGTGCTGAACTTTGAAGCTTTAAAAATTGAAGTTTTGAACTCTGAAGCTTTTGAAGTTAAAATTCTAAGCTTCAAAGCTCTAGAATCTGAATTTTTCAGTTCTGAAGTTTTAAAAGTAGTAAATCAGAGAGTTTAAGCTCTGAAATCTGAAGTTTTAAGCTCACAAGCTTTAAAACTTAAAGTTCTGAACTTCGAAGCTCTAAAAATAAAAACTCTAAGATCTAAAGTTTTCATCTCTAAACCTCTAATCTCTAAAACATCAATCCTTAAATCTCTACCCTTAAAACCATTAAAATCTAAAGCATTCCAAACCTTCCACACAATTCTCTTTTCTCAAACCCTTTGTATTCCTTCTTCATTGTCCAACAACGCACAAAAAATCTCAATACAGGAAACAATTATCCCAAAACCATTCTCATCCCATCACAATTAACGAATCCTCTCTCAAAAGCCTCTCATTCACCCATTTTGACCCCAAAAAGAACCTCATTAAGCCCTCATTAAGCACCCCAACACTCCTCATCATTACTCTCCCCCTTAAACCACCCTCGTCAGCCATTTTGTCTCACTCATTTTCCTTTTTACAGGTCAGAAGACGAGGAACCACAGATAGAACCAGTCTCAACTGAATCAGCTGATCAGGAGCCTGCACTTCCTCCAAAGAAGCTTCTCCAGAGAGTCTCAGAAGTTCCAAGGTCGCCAGAGGTTAGCAGAGGTCACGACAGGGTCCTCTGGCAGCAGAGGCGTCCGCTGCTGGAGGAGACAATCCGTTTTGTATCTGAAGAAGACAGCAGCTTGATCAGCAAAGAGCATTCTCTAGAATACCAAAGCCAAACCCTAGAAAGTCAACAATCAGCTCATCCACTGCTGTCGACGTCCCTCGAGAGTCTTCTGAAGCTCGCCATCGACAGCTGGCCAATAGAACAGCTGGACAGTGGCGCAGAGGAGTCAGATCGCAGCTTCAAAGAAACTCAGTATTCGCCTAAAGAAAAGCAGGACGCTGAGACACAGACGGAACAAGAAACCAAAAGCACACAGTGCAGTCCTGAGCAGAGCGCAATCAGGACCCCAGAAGCCTCCAAACGCAGTTCCTGGCGTCTCTCAAGAACTTATTACCATCAGAGTCCAAGGAAAGAAGTGGAAACCCAAACACAAGGCGAGAGCAAAAGCGTTCAATGCTGCCTGGACGAGTTTGACAGTCTTATTAGAACACAGGACGCTGAGGGCTCCTTGAACAGCCCTTCGAAGTCAGAGAAAAGCCACGCGAAGGAGTCTAAGAGCGTCCAGTGCATCCCAGAGGACATCACCAGCACTGGCACACCTGGCAAGTCGACAGAAGCAGATAAGAACGATCAGAGCAGTTGTTTTAGGAGTCCAAGGAGGGAAGTCGAGGTTCAGACTTACCAGGAGTCCAAAGCCATCCAGTGCAGCGATGACGAGCTTCTAGAAGTGGTCGATGGTCAGATTGCTGGCCAATTAGCGGCTTCTCAGGTGTTTGATAAGGACAATTTCGGTGAATCCAGCTCTGGATCGCCTTGCAAGGCTCCCACGTTGGTTTTCGTGGACGAACAGCAGGCCATGACGGTTACGCAACGAGATCACGAGGGCAGCGTCAATTGGTCCAAGCATTGGGGCCCTGAGAGGCTTGTGGAGATCTACAGGGAGCCTAAAACCAGTCTTGGATTGAGCATCGTTGGTGGAAAGGTACGTGTAAACCATTAACTTGCAGTAAATGTTTGTGTTTGTACCAAAACTGCCAGAACAGCTACGAGATATCTCGTAGTGGGTGCTGCAAGTTTAAATAGGTTGCAAATGGCTATTTGAGTTAGGAATTATTAGAATGAACGAATGAAAAATTTATATAGCACAGAGAACTTATTAATTATCAATTTGCAAGTTTCAATAGGTTGCAAATGGCTATTTGAGTTAAGAATTATTAGAATGAATGAATGAAAAATTTATATAGCACAGAGAACTTATTAATTATCAATTTGCAAGTTTCAATAGGTTGCAAATGGCTATTTGAGTTAAGAATTATTAGAATGAATGAATGAAAAATTTATATAGCACAGAGAACTTATTAATTATCAATTTGCAAGTTTACAAATGGTTACAAATGGCTGCTTGAGTTATAAATTATTAGAATGAATGAATGAAAAATTTATATAGCACAGAGAACTTATTAATTATCAATTTTTATTATTAAAATTATAACTGTTTGCAACCCATTGACTACCAACTACGAGATTTCTCGTAGTGGGTGCTGCAAGTTTACAAATGGTTGCAAATGGCCATTTGAGTTAGGAATTATTAGAATGAATGAATGAAAAATTTATATAGCACAGAGAACTTATTAATTATCAATTTGCAAGTTTCAATAGGTTGCAAATGGCTACTTGAGTTAGGAATTATTAGAATAAATGAATGAAAAATTTATATAGCAGAGAAAACTTATTAATTATCAATTTGCAAGTTTCAATAGGTTGCAAATGGCTATTTGAGTTAGGAATTATTGGAACGAATGAATGAAAAATTTATATAGCACAGAGAACTTATTAATTATCAATTTGCAAGTTTCAATAGGTTACAAATGGCTATCTGAGTTAGGAATTATTAGAATGAATGAATTAAAAATTTATATAGCACAGAGAACTTATTAATTGGCTACAAATTTTTATGAATTTAAATTTATAAAATTGGCTATGAATTTTTATGAGTTGAATTTTAAGTAATCCACGATTGTTAAATCATTGAAATTAAAATAAATCTTCTAAGTATTCAATTCCATAAATTTTTAATATTCGATCCACGTTGAATTTTTAATAAATTAGTTGATACTTATACATTAAGGAATTATTAGAATGAATGAATGAAAAATTTATATAGCACAGAGAACTTATTAATTATCAATTTTTATTATTAAAATTATAACTGTTTGCAACCCATTGACTACCAACTACGAGATTTCTCGTAGTGGGTGCTGCAAGTTTACAAATGGTTGCAAATGACTATTTGAGTTAGGAATTATTAGAATGAATGAATGAAAAATTTATATAGCAGAGAAAACTTATTAATTATCAATTTGCAAGTTTCAATAGGTTGCAAATGGCTATTTGAGGTAGGAATTATTAGAATGAATGAATGAAAAATTTATATAGCACAGGGAACTTATTAATTATCAATTTGCAAGTTTCAGTAGGTTGCAAATAGCCATTTGAGTTAGGAATTATTGAATTATTAGAATTTAATATTGTTACATTAACTATAAATTTGTGTGAATTTAAATTTATAAAATTGGCTATAAATTTTTATGAATTTAAATTTATAAAATTGGCTATAAATTTTTATGAATTTAAATTTCTAAAATTGGCTATGAATTTTTATGAGTTGAATTTTAAGTAATCCACGATTGTTAAATTATTGAAATTTAAATAAATCTTCTAAGTAATCAATTCCATAAATTTTTAATATTGGATCCACGTTGAATTTTTAATAAATTAGTTGATACTTATACAAATGGCTGCTTGAGTTAGGAATTATTAGAATGAATGAATGCAAAATTTATATAGCACTTATTAGAGAACTTATTAATTACCAATTTTTATTATTAAAATTATCATTGAAACTATTAAAATTATAACTGTTTGCAACCCATTGACAACCCATTGAACTACGAGACATCTCGTAGTGGGTGCTGCAAGTTTCGATAGTTTACAAATGGCTATTCGAGTTAGGAATTATTAGAACGAATGAATGCAAAATTTATATAGCACAGAGAACTTATTAATTATCAATTTTTATTATTAAAATTATAACTGTTTGCAACCCATTGACTATCAACTACGAGATATTCTCGTAGTGGGTGCTGCAAGTTTACAAATGGTTGCAAATGGCTATTTGAGTTAGGAATTATTAGAATGAATGAATGAAAAATTTATATAGCACAGAGAACTTATTAATTGTCAATTTTTATTGTTAAAATTTTTATTGAAACTATTAAAATTATAACTGTTTTGTTTGAAATAAAACCGTGGCGCCGAATTGAAAATGCGGTAAATTTGTGTGGCAGTCAATGGGGTAACGCGAGATATGGTTTGAGGGTTAAAAATAAATGGTTCTCGCGAGGCACTGGGTGTGGGTCACTGGTGTGGGTGTTGGTGGGTCAGAGGATCTGCGGTTTGAGGTGCAAGCGTGGCTGTTGGGTGAATGGACGTCTTTTGGAAGTGCTGGAGGATGGTTAAGGTATTAGTGCAGTCATTATTGAAACTTGAAAGTGTGAAATTGGTTATGAATTTTTGTTGATTTAAAATCGTTGAATTAGTCGTGAATTTTTGTGGATTTAAAATCGTTAAATTGGTTGTGGATTTTTAATTTTTTAATTCATAGTAAATTTAAATTTGAAAGTGTGAAATTGGTTATGAATTTTTGTAGATTTAAAATCGTTAAATTAGTCGTGAATTTTTGTGCATTTAAAATTGTTGAATTAGTCGTGAATTTTTGTGGATTTAAAATCGTTCAATTGGTTGTAGATTTTTTGGGAATTTAAAATCGTTAAATTAGTTATGAATTTAAAAATGTGAAATTAGTTATGAATTTGTATGAATTAAAAATTGCAAAATTAGCTATAAATTTTTGTGAATTTAAAATTGTTTAATTAGTTGTGAATTTTTTGGAATCTAAGATTGTAAAATTCATACTGAATTTAGAATTGTGAAATTGGTTGTGAATTTTTGTGAATCCAAAATAGTGAAATTAATCCAGAATTTAAAATTGTTAAATGAGTCGTGAATTTTTGTGCATTAAAAATTTTTCAATTCATTAAGAATTTAAATTTGGAAGTGTGATATTGATTATGAATTTTTGTGAATTTAAAATCGTTGAATTAGTGGTGAATTTTTGTGAATTTAAAATTTTTTAATCCATTGAAAATTTAAATTCGATAGTGTAAAATTGGTTATGAATTTTTGGGAATTTAAAATCGTGGGGAATTTAAATTAGTTATGTTGTAATTAAAATTTTGGGAATTTAAATTAGTTATGAATTTCAAAGTGTGAAATTAGTTATGAATTTGTATGAATTTAAAAGTGTGGAATTAGTTATGAATTTTTCTGAATTTAAAATTGCAAAATTCATTGAGAATTTAGAATTTAAAAATTGGCTCTGAATTTTTATGAATTTAAAATTGTTAAATTAGCTATAAATTTTTATAAATTCAAAATAGTAAAATTCATTGAGAATTTAAAATTAAGAAATTGGCTCTGAATTTTTATGAATTTAAAATTGTTAAATTAGCTATGAATTTTTATGAATTTAAAATAGTAAAATTACTTAATAATTTTTCTGAATTTAAAATCGCGTAATTAGCCACTTCCATTATCCTCGCAAGAACCATTCCACAAAGCATCCCATATCACGTCATAATTCACAGCAATCAATATCACATCAACTACTTTACATTAACTAACATAATCATAGTTAATTAATCGTTATACATTAAAACAGCAATCATTTGCATTACAGACATATGATTAATTTTAAAATAATTTAAAAAAAGAATCGAAAAACAAGTCAGACTACTTTTAAAATAAAACTCATGCTTCCATCACTTTTTATAAATTTTTTAATATTATTTAGAAACGTAAATTCTAAAGACTTTTTATAAATACAAAACAAGGCAAAATTGATTTTTTAAAGAACATTTTAGTTACCAATATTAAATTCAAATTTTATTTCAAAAATTAATTACTTTTTAATATTTACTTTTTCATATTTTTAATATTTCATCTACGTAGAATCTTCAATAAATTAATTATTATTTCTGTAACAATATTTGAACTAAATTAAATTTTATTTTACTTCAGAAATTAATTACTTTTTAATATTTACTTTTTATTATTTTCAATATTTCATTTACGTAGAATTTTCAATAAATTAATTAGTACTCGTATAACAATATTTGAACTAAATTAAATTTTATTTTACTTCAGAAATTAATTACTTTTTAATATTTACCTTTTATTATTTTCAATATTTCATTTACGTAGAATTTTCAATAAATTAATTAGTACTCGTGTAACAATATTTGAACCAAATTAAATTTTATTTCACTTCAAAAATTAATTGTTTTTTAATATTTACTTTTTTTCAATTGCTTTTTAATATTTTTAATCATATTTTTAATTTATCATCTACACAATATTTTCCATAAATTAATAATTAAAACTCGCGCAACAATATTTGAACGAAATAAAATTCTATTTAGAACAAGAGAATGTCTGATAACAGTTTGAGATATGAAAGCATACAAAACGCAAACGTTCCAGACCAGTCTTTTTTTTATTAGACAGTGGTAGAATAAACTGTGTAGATTACTGGCTTGGAGGATTTGTTTTTCTCTTAGAATCGCGCGTCAAAACGCGCAGTTTAATGGGACGCTGGATTCCACAAGTGTGTGACAAAGCACAGACTTCCTCTGCGTACTACGACCAAGGCCAAAGACCTCTTGCGAGAAGCTTCTGGCCATTTCTTTTGCAGAGAAATTGCGTCGAGTGCAAGCTTTTTCTCTTTTTCTTTGACGTACTGAATTTTAGAAAGATTGCCTCTTAATTGCGTTTCTTAGACATTTCTGTGTGAAGAGATGATAATATTTTTGTGAGAGCCCCATAAGAAAATACTGTATTTCTTTTGACATTAATTTTGGATATTTAATCTACGTGGAATTTTCAAAAAATTAATTTTTAATAAATGAATTGATACTCGTATAATAATAGTTGTAATTTTCAATTAGGAGTTTTCTTCCAATTAAGAACTAAATACTTCTTTTGCCATTAATTATTAATGTTCAATACGTTGAATTTTAAATAATCTACGAATTTTAAATCGGTGAAATTGAAATAAATTTTTTAAACAATCGATTCCATCAACTTGAACCATGTTCAGTCCACGTAGAATTTTTAATAAATTAATTGATACTTGTACAGTAATATTTGTAACAAAATAATATTTTTGTGGGTCGCCATAGGCATTTCTGACAAATATTTCTTTTGCCATTAGTTTTTTATCTTCATTCAATATTGATGTTTTCCAATAATTCATTATAAATAATTTCCAATAAATTAATTAGTACTTGTATAATAATATTTGTAACAAAATAATATTTTTATGGGACGCCATAGGCATTTCTGACAAATATTTCTTTTGCCATTAATTTTTAAGCTTCATTCAATATTGATGTTTTCCAATAATTCATTATAAATAATTTCCAATAAATTAATTAATACTTGTATAATAATATTTGTAACAAAATAATATTTTTATGGGACGCCATAGGCATTTCTGACAAATATTTCTTTTGCCATTAATTTTTTTTCTTCATTCAATATTGATGTTTTCCAATAATTCATTATAAATAATTTCCAATAAATTAATTAATACTTGTATAATAATATTTGTAACAAAATAATATTTTTGTGGGACGCCATAGGCATTTCTGACCAACATTTCTTTTGCCATTAATTTTTAATCTTCATTCAATATTGATGTTTTCCAATAATTCATTATAAATAATTTCCAATAAATTAATTGATACTTATATAATAATATTTGTAACAAAATAATATTTTTGTGGAACATCACGAGCAAATATTTCTTTTACTATTAATTTTTAATGTTCGATCCACGTTGAATTTTTAATAAATTAATTAATACTTGTATAGCAATATTTGAAACAAAATAAAAAATAATAAATGCCTATGGCGTCCCAAAAAAATATTATTTTGTTACAAATATTACTGTACAAGTATCAATTAATTTATTAAAAATTCTACGTGGACTGAACATTAAAAGTTGATGGAATTGATTGTTTGAAAAATCCATTTCAATTTCACCGATTTAAAATTCGTGGATTATTTAAAATTCAACGTGCATTGAACATAAAATTATAATATTTAAATAATAATGATAATATTTATAACATATAAATTATAATATTTGTAACAAAATAATATTTTTGTGGAACATCACAAGCAAATATTTCTTTTACTATTCATTTTTAATGTTCGATCCACGTTGAATTTTTAATAAATTAATTAATACTTGTATAGCAATATTTGCAATTAAATAATATTTTTGCGAGACACAATAAATATTTCTAGCAAATACTTCTTTTGACACTAATTTTTAATATGCAATTTACATAGAATTTTCAATAAATTAATTGGTAATTGTATAATAATATTTACAACCAAATAATAGTCATCTGGGACCTCAGAAGCAAATATTTCTCCTGGCGTTAATTTTTTATATTCAATCTGCGTTGAATTTTCAATAAATTAACTGGTAATTGTATAATAATATTTGTAACCAATTAGTATTTTTGTAGAATCACCATTGCCATTAATTTTTAATATTCTATCCACGTTGAATTATCAATAAATTAATTTATACTCGTATAATAATATTTGTAATTTTCAATTTAGAATTTTCTTTCAAATAAGAATTATTTTTGTTGGATCCAATAAGTAAACACTTCTTTTGCTATTTATTTTTAAAATTCAATCTACGTAGAATTTTTAATAAATTAATCGATACTTGTATAAGAATATTTGTAACCAAATGAAATTTCAGTAATTACTTATATTTTATTTAGAATAGCAAAAGAAATGTTTGATAATTCTTTGGAATATTAAAGCTTGCGTTAAATAATGTTGAACTATTAAAGTTTGCCAAATATACTTCGAAATCTAGAACTTAAAATATTTGACAATATTTAAAATAATAAAAATAACAATAAAAAATGAAAATGATAGAAATAATTTTTTTTTGAGAGCCCACTTTTGGCTGCAGGTGACCCACAATTAAGAATTTAAGAAACTCTGCTTTACAGCAGTGAAATAATCATATAATTTGAATATCTTGTAATTGAAATTTTTTTATGGAATTTGACTCGTTTTTTTTTATGAAATACGATGTGACGTGTTCCAGGTCGACCTGCACAATGGCAGCTCTAGCAAGTCGCAGAACATATCCGGTATATTCATTAAGAATGTGCTGCCAAACAGTCCAGCGGGGAAGACCGGTGAATTAAAGGTAACGCGTGTGTAAAACCTGATGGAGAATTTAAATAATTACATTGAATGAATTAAAGATATTTGAACAATTTTTTTTTAAGAATAATTAAAAATTTCTGTTTTTCATTAGTTAAATTACGTGATGAAATATTTGCATTGCGTTGTATTAAAACCTGACAGAGTAATTGGGGAATTCTGAATGAAAGATATTTGAACAAGATTTTAAGAGTAATTGAAAATTTTTGTTTCGCGTTAGTTGAATTATACGATGAAAAATTGACATTGTGGTGTATCAAAAGCTAACAGAGTATTTGGGAAATTCTGAATGAAAAATATTTAAACGATTTTTTTAAGAATAATTAAAAATTTCTGTTTTTCATTAGTTAAATTACGTGATGAAATATTTGCATTGCGATGTATTAAAACCTGACAGAGTAATTGGGGAATTCTGAACGAAAGATATTTGAACAAGATTTTAAGAGTAATTGAAAATTTTTGTTTCGCGTTAGTTGAATTATACGATGAAAAATTGACATTGTGGTGTATCAAAAGCTAACAGAGTATTTGGGAAATTCTGAATGAAAAATATTTAAACGATTTTTTTAAGAATAATTAAAAATTTCTGTTTCATATTAGTACAATTATACGATAAGAAATTTACATTGTGATGTATCAAAAGCTGACAGAGGATTTACAAAATTGTGAATGAAAGATATTTGAACAATTTTTTTAAGAATAATTGAAAGTCTCTGTTTCTCATCAGTTGAACTATGTGATGAAACAATTTACATTGTGTTGTATTAAGAACTGATGAGGGATTTAAAAAATTGCGAATGAAAAATACATGTGAATAATTTTTTTTAGAATAATTGGAAATCTCTGTTTCGCAGTAGTTAAATTATACGATGAAACATTTACATTATAACAATTACATTAAACAATGTAAAATGTGATGCATCTGTACATTAAACTGTGCGATATTTAAATTACAGAAATTAGTATATTAAAAGAGAGTAGATACAACTTGACCCGATGACGAATCGGGAAAATGGTTGAATTGTTTGCTTTTAATCTTTAATATACTGTACATACAATTCAAATATTTCTAAGTAATAGTAATAATTGAAATTAAATTAAAGAAAAAATTAAGTTGAAGAAAGAATAATAATTTAAATTAAATTAAAGAAAAAATTAAGTTGAAGAAAAAATAATAATTTGAATTAAATTAAAGAAAAAATTAAGTTGAAGAAAAAATAATAATTGAAATTAAATTAAAGAAAAAATTAAGTTGAAGAAAAAATAATAATTTAAATTAAATTAGAGAAAAAATTAAGTTGAAGAAAAAATAATAATTTAAATTAAATTAGAAAATTAAAATATAAAGTAGGAAAAAATAAATTGGAGAAAAAATAATAATTTAAATTAAATTGAAGAGAAAATTAAAATGGAAGGAACAATAATAATTTCGATTATATTGAGGAAAAAATAATTTAAATTAAATTGTAGAAAATTTTAAATTGAAAAGAAAAAAATAATTTAAATTAAATTAAAGAAAAAATTAAGTTGAAGAAAAAATAATAATTTAAATTAAATTAAAGAAAAAATTAAGTTGAAGAAAAAATAATAATTTAAATTAAATTAGAAAATTAAAATATAAAGTAGGAAAAAATAATAACTTAAATTAAATTGAAGAGAAAATTAAAATGGGGGGAACAATAATAATTTCGATTATATTGAGGAAAAAATAATTCAAATTAAATTGTAGAAAATTTTACATTGAAAAGAAAAAAATAATTTAAATTAAATTAAAGAAAAAAATGCTTGTTTTTCTACAATCATCAACATTGCACCCATTTAAATTCCCAGCAACAACCTCAAACAACCACATCTAATCCAAAAAACCCCCTCAAACTTATCACACTCACAAAAATTCCCATTTCAAACTTACCCAAATCCCCTAAATCCTCAACTCTCCACCATAAACCCATTAACAACAAAAAAACAGTCTTCCTCTCTCTCACGAGTTTATTAAAGTCGCTGAAAACGCAAGCAATCTAGCATTGGTCTCTTTTTCTCTGGTCTGGTTTCAGATCGGGGATCGAATAATCGAGGTCGACGGGGTGGACCTGCGGCACAGCACGCACGAGCGAGCGGTCGAGGTCATCCAAGCGGCCGGAAATCCTGTCTGCCTCCTCGTCCAGTCTTTGGTTCACCTGGTGAGACCTCGCCACGGCCAGGAATATCGATGTCGCATTCTCCATACCTGCTAAATTAACCCTTTCGCTTGGACGTATATATATATATATGGCCTTGAGTAATGATCATTCATAGATGGTTCCAGGACCATTAATTAATAAAAATATTTCTAAGTAATAATAATCATTGCAATTGAATTGAAGAAAAAATAATAACTATAATTGTATTCAGGGAAAAAATGATTATTCGTATATACAAAAAGCATATAATATACATCATTCTGAAAATTAATTCATATATTTCCAGCTAATAATAATAATTGCAATTGAATTGAAGAGAAAATAATAATTTTAATTAAATTGATGGAAAGATAATAATTTAAATTGAATAGGAGAAAAATTTAAAAGCTTAGAATCTGCTCTTTATTTTGATCAAAAATATTATTCGGTCGATGCAAAAGGAATGTCAGTTTTTATATAATTGAACTTTATTTTTAAAATTTTCATAAATTTTATAATAAATATTGTCACTATATAGATCATTTTAAAGCTTAGAATCTGCTCTTTATTTTTATTGTAAATATTACAATTTTACTATTATTTTTATTATTATATATATTATTATTTATATATTATAATTTTATTTCATATTTCACATGAGATACTTTTGTTAATCGAGGACCTGGAGTAACGCTGCATGCTTCAAATATAGTTGATTATTATGAAATAAAACATCATCAACAAGATGATATTGTATTTTGTTTAAACAATACTCAGTTTCAGTCTTCTTTAGGAAATGTTCAGCGACGAGTATTGTATATTAGCAATCTATAATAGCGGTGATTAAAAGCTTTAAACGAATTTGTAAATGTAAAATAATTTTATTAGTTTAATTTTAATAATTCACAGGTAAATACTAAATTTCTGCCTTTGTGGTGGTACGTTGAGTTTTAAAGAATTAAATTTTTTAGACCCATTGTTTCGCTTTTAAACAATGTAAAATACTTGCTCTCTTGGTTTCTTGTAATGTCTCTTAATTAATAATGTCTCTTAATGACTTCTACTTACTTCTTAGCATTCCGTACTTCAGTCTCAACTATTCAGTAATTCACATTATTCACAGCAATCACATTTTCTCGCAAGCATTCCGTAGCGAAAGGGTTAAACTCGCGTCCTTTTTACTCACGCTCGTTTCACGCCTTATTAGCGAATAGTTTACAGATTTTTATTTCTTCTACGTTTTGTATTTAGTATTTCTGTTTCAACCGTGGCATGGGTTTTGTCTCCTAGCTTGCGACATTCTTCGTTTAATGTTTGTTAAACTGTTAAGTAAGAATTGAAAGTGAAGTATCGGAATTGAATTAGTTATTTGATATTCTGGGTTTAATTGGGAATTATTGTATAATATTATGGAATTTTTTTCGTTGCTTTATTCTTTAAATGATTGTTAAACTATTCAACTGTTAACTAAGAATTTGAATTAACACAGGAAGTTTCAGTGAAATATTAGTTATTTGATATTCTGGTTTTAATTGGGAATTATTGTATTAATTTGGAATTATTACATTATAGAATTTCTTTCTGTAATTGTATTGCATTTTTCTTTAAATTTTTGTTAAACTATTCAACTGTTAACTAAGAATTTGAATTAACACAGGAAGTTTCAGTGAAATATTAGATTTAGTTATTTGATATTCTGGTTTTAATTGGGAATTATTGTATTAATTTGGAATTATTACATTATAGAATTCCTTTCTGTAATTGTATTGCATTTTTCTTTAAATTTTTGTTAAACTATTATTAAACTGTTAAGTAAGGATTTTAATTAACACAGGTAGTTTCAAAGTGAAGTATTGCAATTGAGTTAGTTATTTGATATTCTGGGTTTAATTAGGAATTATTATATAATATTATGGAATTTCTTTCTTTGTTTCCTTCTTTAAATGTTTGTTAAACCATTAAACTGTCAACTAAGAATTTCAATTAACCCAAGAAGTATTAAAATTGATTTGGTAATTTGATATTCTGGGTTTAATTGGGAATTATTGTATTATGGAATTTCTTTCTTTGCATTCTTCTTCAAATGTTTGTTAAACTATGAAACTGTTAAGTAAGAATTTCAATTAACATAAGAAGTTTCAAAGTGAAGTATTAGAATTGAATTAGTCATTTGATATTCTGAGTTTAATTGGAAATTATTGTATTATGGAATTTCTTTCTTTGCATTCTTGTTTAAATGTTTGTTAAACTATGAAACTGTTAAGTAATTATCTCAATTAGCGTAAGAAATTTCAAAGTGAAGTATTAGAATTGAATTAATCATTTGATATTCTGAAATTAATTGGGAATTATTGTATTAAACTAAATAAATTGGGAATTATTGTATTAAACTAAATTAATTTGGAATTACTGTATTAATTGGGAATTTCTTTCTTTGCATTTTTCTTTAAATGTTTGTTAAACTATTAAACTATTAACTATAAATTTTAATTAACACAGGAAGTTTCAAAATAAGGTATTAGAATTGAGCAAATCATTTGATATTCTGGTTTTAACTAGGAATTATTATATTATGGAATTTCTCAATCTATTTTATTGAAAATAAAATTGATCAATGCTTGTTTCTTTTAATATAATGAAAAGAAATGTTTAACTGTTTGGGTGTCCTCGAAAATATTAGAGTAAATAAGATTTCTATATAAACAGTGGAATAATAAAATATTCCTGAACGTTGTTACGATTTCCTCCTATTGGATGAACTCTAGAAACTTACAGAATTTTTAATTAAAAATTTTCAAATTCTTCGTTTTATAGAATTTACAATTAAGAATTTTCAATTTTTTTGTTTTATAGAATTTTTAATTTCTTCGTTTTATAGAATTTTAAATTGAGAATTTTCAGTATTGAATTTACAATTAAGAATTTTCAATTGAGAATTGTCAGTATCGAATTTTCAGTGAAGAATTTTCAATTTCTTCGTTTTGTAGAATTTTCAATTAACAATTTTCAATATGGAATTTACAATTAAGAATTTTCAATTTTTTCGTTTTATAGAATTCTAAATTGAGAATTTTCAGTATTGAATTTACAATTAAGAATTTTAAATTGAGAATTGTCAGTATCGAATTTTCAATTAAGAATTTTCAATTTCTTCGTTTTGTAGAATTTTCAATTAACAATATTCAATATGGAATTTACAATTAAGAATTTTAAATTTCTTTGTTTTATAGAATTTTAAATTGAGAATTTTCAGTATTGAATTTACAATTAAGAATTTTCAATTGAAAATTGTCACTATTGAATTTTCAATATATAATTTACAATTAAGAATTTTCAATTTCTTTGTTTTATAATTTTCTTCGTTTTGTAGAAATTTCAATTTCATTGTTTTATAGAATTTTTAACCATGGATTTTCGCTTTTCCATCCAACTAAAAATTATTTATTATATTTTTAAACCTTCCTTTTACAGCTGATTCGAGCAATCATTCAGTTTCTTGAAGCAATTCTGCCACTCCTTGAAATACAAAATACAAAGTATCATTCACTGGCTCGCGTTATTCTTTTTACTCTTCTCTATTCGAGACGAAAGTTATCCAGTTGGAACTTCGAGTGGGTTTTATAGCGAGAATTCATTCTATCGAGAAAATTGCTGGCAAAAGGAAGTTATAGTAAATCGATCGAGAGAATTGGTTGTAGTTTGTACACTTTTGTAAAAACTGATGGCAACGACTGTGGCCTAGTTTCTTCTTTAAATAGTCCCTTCTATGTCGATTTATTATGATACTTGCTAATTGAGATCGTCTCGTGTCACACAGTGGCCTTTCACTTAATATGCGAGCAAAGGTATTGATAATTACGGCCAATTAATTCCCTCGAGGAAGTAATTAAATTCCTCTCCAGTATGATTCAATTATGGATCCCTCCTCTTGAATTACTAAATCATCGAGAAGAGCTTAATAGTTGCATTTATTCATTAACGTATCCTTTAATAGAATATCGTACAATTTCATTTTCTCATTAAAAAGAGAGCGTTTGAAATCTCTTTCTAATCGAACCAGAGATAAGAAGACCAAAATATTTATGTAAAAGATTAAAATTGTAGCAAAACTATTATCTCTTAAATGATTGTATATTTAGATTCAAAAGGCTTAACAAAATTCTGTTTGTATATTATAAGATGTACAGAAATATGTTATGAAGATGTACTGACGTTTACTTTTATTTTAGAGTGAAGAATACTAATTCTTCATAAGAAGATTAACTTTTTTTTTACTTGATGTGTTAAAGTTTAGGTACTTATTTTTTCATGAATACTAGTTTCAATGTATTGTAGCATAGAAGAGTTTAGAAGAGAAAATTTGGTAGATTCGTTGTTGGCATACCATGAACTATTGGCATCCCTTTCAGCGGCTGTGACAACCCCTTTTTGCTCTCTCTCTTTCTCTCTCTCTCCCGTTCTTTTTCTGTCGCTTTTTTTCGCACTCTCGTTCTTTTTCTCTCGCTTTTTCTCGCTTTTTTTCACACTCTCTCGCTCTTTTTCGCTTTCTCTCGCTTTTTTTCGCACTCTCTCGTTCTTTTTCTTTCGCTTTTTTCGCTTTCTCCCGCTTTTTTTCGCTCCTTCGCTTTTTTCGCACTCTCTCGTTCTTTTTCTTTCGCTTTTTTCGTTTTCTCTCGCTTCTTTTCGCACTCTCTCGTTCTTTATCTTTCACTTTTGTTTCACTCTTGTTCTTTCTCTCTCGTTCTTTTTCTCTCGCTCTTTTTCGCTTTCTCTCGCTTTTTTTCGCACTCTCCCGTTCTTTTTCTTTCGCTTTTTTTCACTCTCTCTTGTTTTTTTTCGCTCTCTCTCGTTCTTTTTCTCACGCTCTCTTGCGCTCTATTTCGCTCTCCCTTTCTCTCACACTCTTTCACACACTCTCTCGCTCTCCCTTTCTCTCACACTCTTTCACACACTCTCTCGCTCTCTCTCCCACTCATTCTCTCTCTCGCTCTCTTTCGCTCTCTCTCTCTCTCTCTCGCACTCTCTCTCACACTTTCTCACTCTCTCTTTCTCTCTCACTCTCCCTTTTTCTCTCACTCTCTCTCTCTCTCTCTCACTCTCCCTTTTTCTCTCACTCTCCCTCTCATTCTCTCTCGCTCTCTCTCTCACTCTCTCTCACTCTCTCTCTCATTCTCTCTCGCTCTCTCTCTCACTCTCTCTCATTCTCTCTCTCTCACTCTCGCTCTCTCCCACTCTCTCTCGCTCCCTCTCACTCTCTCTTACTCTCGCTCTCTCCCACTCTCTCTCGCTCTCTCTCACTCTCTCTTACTCTCTCTCATTCTCTCTCTCTCACTCTCTCTCTCTCTCTTACTCTCTCTCTCATTCTCTCGCTCTCTCTCTCTCACTCTCTCTTACTCTCTCTCATTCTCTCTCTCTCACTCTCTCTCTCTCTCTTACTCTCTCTCTCATTCTCTCCCTCTCTCTCTCTCTCTATCTGTCCCTCTCTCTCACTCTTTCGCTTACTCTCTCTCACTCTGTCTCTCTCTTTCTCTGTCTCTCTGTCTTTTTCTTTCTTTCTCATTATCTCTATCTCTCTCCTGTCTTTTTCTTTCTTCCTCATTTTCTTTCTCTCTCTTTCTGTTATTTTCTTCCTTTCTTACTTTTTCCATCTATCTCTCTCTCTCTATCTTTTTCTTTCTTTCTCACTTTTTCTATCTCTCTCTGTCTTTTTCTTTCCTTCTCACTTTTCATATCTCTCTCTCTCTCTCCCTGTCTTTTTCTTCCTTTCTTCCTTTTCCTATCTCTATCTCTCTATCTTTTTCTTTCTTCCTCACTATCTCTATCTCTCTCTGTCTTTTCCTTTCTTTCTCACTATCTCTATCTCTCCCTATCTTTTTCTTCCTCTCTCACTTTCTCTATCTCACTCTGTCTCTCTTTTCCTCTATCCCTCTCTGTTTTTTTTCTTTCTTTCTCACTATTCTATCTCTCTCTCTCTCTCACTCTGTCTCTCTCTTTCTCTGTCTCTCTGTCTTTTTCTTTCTTTCTCACTTTCCCTATCTCTTTCCTGCCTTTTTCATTCTTCGTCTCCCTATCTCTCTCCGTCCCATTCTCCCTCTCTCACTTCATCTCACTCTTTCCCTCCCTTCCCCTCTGCCACTCCCTCCCACTCTTCTCCCCAATCCCACCGCCTGTCTCTCTCTCAGTCACGATATATCGACGGCTGGCAGTTTCACGTACGAAATCGTCCAGCGGACGTGTAAGCTCCCGCAGAACAGCGTCGCGATGCACTGCCTCTTCCGAGGACGCAAACGCGTCTCGTTCGCCGTATGTACGTTGCACATCCGTGCACGCAGACGCGACGTTAGTGCTCGTTCTTACTCCTGCCCCCTCCCTCATCCTCCAGCACGCGACCCTGTCCTTTCATCAGAAGGATAGGCTTCGTTAATCGGAGCTGGTTCTCGTCGGACATGGTTCCAGATCGGTGACACTCGTCGTAATTCTCTCCTTTTTTTCTGCTAACAAGTGGTTTGGAAACTCGAGAGAAGTTCGTGTTATTTCGTTAGTTCCTGCGAGCAACGTGGCTGGTCGACAGGAAGGAACTTGTGTAACAGTGTACGAATTCATTTTCCACGTGTGCTTTGTTTTCTTTCACTGGCGTAATTCTGAGGTACTCGATTCACACTCTAACCTAGCTTATTAACCAGATATTATTTGAATTCTTTTAATATAAAGATTGAATTGTTTTAGTTAGATAATGATATTTTTTTTAGATACAGAAGATTTTAAGTGAAACGTGATTCACGATTAATAAATAATTCGATGTTATTTGCTACTGATTCGACGAAAATCGATTTAAATTTACAAGAGCTTCTACAGTTAGATTTCCATGCGATTATGCAGGTCAAGAGTGTTTAACTTTGGACCAACATCAAAACCAGATACATAAACTCACGTTCTATCCCATAAGTAGATAACCAAGTAGGTAGAGATAAATTTATCTGTAACCAATTCAGCTACACTCCATTACCAACCAATTTCTTATTAATTTAATCGTAATGAAAATATATCCAATTATACAGACAGCACAATTCAACATAGTATGCAAAGCACACAAAAGGGCACAATCAAGTATCCAAAAGTTGAATCACACACGAATAGACTCCAATTGCAACAAATTCAAACTCAACAAATGTGTAAACTTAACAGAAATTCACATATACAAATCCAAAACCATCGCAACACATCCAAGTAGTTGAAAGACGAAACCCAACACTCAAAGCACATAGAAATCCACGCAACCAAACCCCAAAAATCGAATTACACGCAAACATACGCCAATCACAACAGATTTTAACTTAACAAATGTGTAAACCCAAACAAAAATTCACATATACAAATCTAAAACCATCGCAACACGTCCAAATAGTTGAAAAACAAAACCCAACACTCAAGGCACATGGAAATCCACGCAACCAAACCCCAAAAATCAAATTACACGCAAACATACGCCAATCACAACAGATTTTAACTTAACAAATGTGTAAACCCAAACAAAAATTCACATATACAAATCTAAAACCATCGCAACGCATCCAAATAGTTGAAAAACAAAACCCAACACTCAAAGCACATGGAAATCCACGCAACCAAACCCCAAAAATCAAATTACACGCAAACATACGCCAATCACAACAGATTTTAACTTAACAAATGTGTAAACCCAAACAAAAATTCACATATACAAATCTAAAACCATCGCAACGCATCCAAATAGTTGAAAAACAAAACCCAACACTCAAAGCACATGGAAATCCACGCAACCAAACCCCAAAAATCAAATTACACGCAAACATACGCCAATCACAACAGATTTTAACTTAACAAATGTGTAAACCCAAACAAAAATTCACATATACAAATCTAAAACCATCGCAACGCATCCAAATAGTTGAAAAACGAAACCCAACACTCAAGGCACATAGAAACCCAACAGAAATTCATAAAAATAAAAAAAACCATAGCATAATATCCAAATAGTGTATCCAACATTAAAAGCACATAGAAACCCACCCAATCAAACCCCAAAAATCGAATCACAAACGAACAGATACCAACTTGACCGACGTGTAAACGCAACAGAAATTCATAAAAATAAAAAAAACCATAGCATAATGCTAATCCAAATAGTTAAAAGACAAAACCCAACAGAAATTGATAAAAATCCAAAACCATAGCATAATGTCCAAATAGTTGAAAAACAAAACCCAACACTCAAAGCACATGGAAACCCACAAAACCAAACCCCAAGAATTGAATCACACACGAACAGACTCCAACCACATCAAATACCAACTCAACCAACGTATAAACCTAGTAGAAATCTATAAAAATCCAAAACCATAGCATAAAATCCAAATAGTTAAAAGACGAGACCCAACTCTCAAAGTACATGGAAACCCACCAATGGTCATCCAACCAAATCCCAAAAATCGCACCACAAACGAACATACTCCAATCACACCAGATTCTAACTCGACCAATAATATAATAAACCCAACAGAAATTGATAAAAATCCAAAACCATTGCAACACGTCCAAATAGTTGAAAAACAAAACCCAACACTCAAAGCACGTGGAAATCCACACGACAAAACCCCAAAAGTTGAATTACAAACGAACATACTCCAACCACACCAAATACCAATTCGACCAATGTACAAACCCAACAGAAATTCATAAAAATCGAAAAACCGTAGCATAACATCCAAATAGTTAAAAGACGAGACTCAACACTCAAAGAATATACAAATTCACCCAATCAAACTCAAAAAATTAAATTACAAACGAACATACTCCAACCACACCAGATTCAAACTCAACAAACAAGTGAATTCATCAGAAATCCACATAAACAAATCCAAAACCATCGCAGCACATCCACATAGCTAAAATTCGTGACCCAACACTGAAAGCATATAAAAACCCACCCAAGCAAACCCCAAAAGTTGAATCACACACGAACAGACTCCAATTACTGTAGATTCCAACTCCACCAACGTACAAACCCAACAGAAATTTATAAAAATCCAAAACCCATAGCATAAGATTCAAATAGTTAAAAAACGAAACCCAACGTTCAAAGTACATAGAAACCCACCCAATCAAACCCCAAAAATTGAATCACACACGAACAGATTCCAACCACACCAAATACCAACTCGACAAATGAGTAAACCCAACAGAAATCCACATATAAAAATCCAAAACCATAACATAACATCTAAATGGTTAAAAACCAAAAACCCAACACTCAAAGTACATGGAAACCCACAACGAACATACTCACAAACAAACATACTCCAATCACAACAGATTCAAACTCAACAAAAGAGTAAACCCAACAGAAATCCACATATAAAAATCCCAAACTATCGCAACACATCCAAATAGTTAAAAGACGAAACCCAACACTCAAAGCACATAGAAACCAATACAACAAAATTTCAAAAATCGAATCACAAACGAACATAGTCCAATCACAACAGATTCTAACTCGACCAATAATATAACAAATCGAACAGAAATTCATAAAAATCCAAAACCATCGCAATACATCCAAATAGTGTACCCAACACTGAAAGCACATAGAAACCTACAAAACCAAACCCCAAAAATTGAATCACAAACGAATAGACTCCAAGTACAACAGATACCAACTCGACCAACATACAAAGCCAACAGAAATTCATAAAAATCCAAAAACCATCGCAATACATCCAAATAATTGAAAAACAAAACCCAACACTCAAAGCACATGGAACAACACATAGAAACCTCCCTAACAAAACCCCAAAAGTTGAATCACAGACGAACATACTCCAACCACACGAAATACCAACTCGACCAATGTGTAAACCCAATAGAAATTCATAAAAATCCAAAAACCATAGCATAACATCCAAATAGTTAAAAACTGAAACCCAACACTCAAAGCACATGGAAATCCACACAACAAAACCCCAAAAGTTGAATTACAGATGAACATACTCCAACCACACCAAATACCAACTCGACCAACATACAAACCCAATAGAAATTCATAAAAATCCAAAAACCATAGCATAAAATCCAAATAGTTAAAAACTAAAACTCAACACTCAAAGCACATGGAAATCCACACAAAAAACCCCAAAAATCGAATCGCAAACGAACATACTCGAATCAC
Source organism: Xylocopa sonorina (assembly GCF_050948175.1). NCBI lineage: Eukaryota > Metazoa > Arthropoda > Insecta > Hymenoptera > Apidae > Xylocopa > Xylocopa sonorina. The sequence goes on along the minus strand of NC_135206.1, from coordinate 2,180,164 downwards.
ACCAAATACCAACTCGACCAACATACAAACCCAACAGAAATTCATAAAAATCCAAAAACCATCGCAATACATCCAAATAGTTGAAAAACAAAACCCAACGCTCAAAGCACATGGAACAACACATAGAAACCTCCCTAACAAAACCCCAAAAGTTGAATTACAGACGAACATACTCCAACCACACCAAATACCAACTCGACCAACATACAAACCCAACAGAAATTCATCAAAAATCCAAAAACCATAGTATAAAATCCAAATAGTTAAAACTCAAGACCCAACACTCAAAGCACGTAAAAACACACCCAATCAAAGCCCAAAAATCGAATCACAAACGAATATACTCCAACCACAGCAGGTTCTAACTTGACAAATCTATGAACCCACCAGAAATTCATAAAAGTCCAAAACCATAGCATAACATCCAAATTTAAAAGAGGAGACCCAACAGAAATTCATAAAAATCCAAAACCACAGCATAACATCCAAATAGTTGAAAACCAAAACCCAACACTTAAAGCACATGGAAACCTTTACAACAAAACCCCAAAAATCGAATCACAAACGAACATACTCCAACCACACCAAATACCAACTCGACAAAGGAGTAAATTCATCAAACATCCACATATGAAAATCCAAAAACCATCGCAATACATCCAAATAGTTAAACCCCAAGACTCGACACTCAAAGCACATGGAAACCCACAAAACCAAACCCCAAAAGTCGAATCACAAACGAACATACTCCAACCACACCAAATACCAATCTCGACCAACATACAAACCCAACAGAAATTCATAAAAATCCAAAAACCATAGCACAACATCCAAATAGTTGAAAGACAAAACGCAACACTCAAAGTGCATGGAAACCCACCGAACCACAACAGATTCTAACTCGACAAATGTGTAAACTTAACAGAAATTCTCATATACAAATCCAAAACCATCGCAACACATCCAAATAGTTAAAAGCCAAGACTGAACACTCAGAGCATATGGAAACATATACAACAAAACTCCAAAAATCAAACTACAAACGAACATACTCCAACTACACCAAATACCAACTCGACGAATGAATAAATTCAACAGAAATCCACATATAATAATCCAAAAGCATAGCATAACATCCAAATAGTTGAAAGACAAAACCCAACACTCAAAGCACATGGAAACCCAGCTAACCAAACCCCAAAAATCGAATCCCAAACGAACATACTCCAATCACAACAGACTCAAACTCGACAAATGAGTAAATTGATCAAAAATCCAAAAACCATAGCACAAAATCCAAATAGTTAAAAGACGAGACTCAACACTCAAAGAATATACAAATTCTACCAATCAAACTCAAAAAGTTGAATTACAAACGAATATATTCCAACCACACCAGATTCAAACTCAACAAACAAGTAAATTCATCAGAAATCCACGTACAAAAATCCAAAACGATAGCATAACATTCAAATAGTTAAAAGACAAGATTGAACACTCAAAGCACATAGTAGAAACCCACCCAATCAAACCCCAAAAATCGAATCACACACGAACATACTCCAACCACACCAAATACCAACTCGACAAATGAGAAAACCTAACAGAAATCTACATATAAAAATCCAAAACCATACCATAACATCCAAATAGTTAAAAACCAAGACTCAACACTCAAAGCACATAGAACCCACCCAATCAAACCCCAAAAGTTGATTCACAAACGAACATACTCCAACCACACCAGATACCAACTCGACCAACATACAAACCCAACAGAAATTCATAAAAATCCAAAAACCATAGCATAATATCCAAATAATTGAAAGACGAGACCCAACAGAAATTCATAAAAATCCAAAATAGTTAAAAAACAAAACCCAACACTCAAAGCACATGGAAACCTATACAACAAAACCCGAAAAGTTGAATGACAAACGAACATACTCCAATCACAAGAGACTCTAACTCGACCAATAATATAATAAATCTAACAAAAATTCATAAAAATCCAAAACCATCAGAACACGTCCAAATAGTTGAAAAACAAAACCCAACATTCAAAGCACATGGAAACCCACACAATCAAACCCCAAAAGTTGAATCACAAACGAAGAAGTGAGTAAATCCAACAGAAATCCACATATAATAATCTAAAAGCATAGCATAACATCCAAATAGTTGAAAGACAAAACCCAACACTCAAAGCACATAAAACCCACACAACCAAACCCCAAAAATCGAATCCCAAACGAACATACTCCAACCACACCAAATACCAACTCGACCAATGTGTAAACCCAACAGAAATTCATAAAAATCAAAATCCATAGCATAACATCCAAATAGTTGAAAAACCAAAACCCAACACTCAAAGCACATGGAAACCCACACAACAAAACCCCAAAAATCGAATCGCAAACGAACATACTCGAATCACACCAAATACCAACTCGACCAACATACAAAGCCAACAGAAATTCATAAAAATCCAAAAACCATCGCAATGCATCCAAATAGTTAAACCCCAAGAGCCACATATCAATCAACCAAAAACGCAGAACTTTAATTAGCATAGAAATCTAGTGTTCCTGAGATCCTTGAGCCCAGTCAGTGGAACGCGACTCTCAGCACGCTCCCTCGATCTAACAGCGCCCGTTTAATCGAATCCCGTGGGAGTGGCGGGCAGTAAACGCAGCGGGACTCGGTGGTATCGATGGATCGCGGTTGTACCTTCTGGCAACAACTCAACGCGCCAGCCAAGCATTCAATATTCAGTCAGAGGATGCTCTCCGCCACCGAAATAGCAGCCAGCTAGTCGATTCGTTCTTTCCACTCTTTTCTCCCCTCTTCTGCACGTCCACCACTATTTCGATCGACTCGCGTCGTCGCGTGCCGAGTCCCAAACCGTCGAGACGCCACTAAAATCGATCAGAATCGAAAGATTCCACGCGTTACTCCTTCTGATTTACACATTATCGTGTTGGTTTTCTGTTTTTTTTTGGTTTAGAACAACGAGCACGAGGCTGGAGAAGAGGAGAGGAGGCAGAACGGAAGAAGCGGAACTGCTGAGAGCCCTACTGACTCGATTCCACGGAAACCATCGCCAGCCAGGCCTGCCACACCGGAAGTGATACAGGTGGGTCGCGTCAAAGCTTCTATTGGGTGCTCACGCGGTGCTATTTTTGAAATCTTCAGATTTTCAGGTTTCATTGATGTATGATTGACGAATGGAGGAAGTTGGGATGTGGATGGAAGTTAATTGAGTCAGGTTTAGGGTGTTTGTATTTATTTATTTATATGGAATTTAATTTGGGTATGCGAATTTCTTTAGTTGGTTGTGTTTAGTCTGTCTAAGTGTAAGGTTTTTGAGATTAAGGTTTTGGAGAGCAATGTTTCTATGTGTAAGGTTTTTGAGATTAATGAGAGTTTTAAGTTTTCAGAGCTTAAGCTTTCTAAGTGCAAGACTTCTAAGCTTAAATTTTATAAGTTTAAACTTTCTAATTTTAAGTTTTCTAAGCTCAAGATTCCTAAACTTAAATTTTCAGAGCTTAAGCTTTCTAAGTTCAATCTTTCTAAGCTTAAATTTTTCAAGTTTAAGCTTTCAGAGCTTAAAGTTCCTAAGTTTAAGTATTCTGAGCTAAAGGTTTCTAAGCTTCAGTTTTATAAGCCTAAGTATTCTAAGCTTAGGTTTTCTGAGCACAAGGTTTTTAAACTTAAATTTCCAAAGCTTAAATTTTCTAAGCCTAAATTTTTTAAACTTAAGTTTTCTGAACTCAAAGTACCTAAACTTAAATTTTCAAAGCCTAAGCTTTATAAGCAAGGTTTCTAAACTTAAGTTTTCTGAACTCAATCTTTCTAAGTTTGAATTTCCTAAGTTCAATCTTTTTAAGCTGAAATTTTCTAAGTTTAATCATTCTAAGCTTAAATTTTCTAAGTTCAAGTTTTCTGAATTTAAGGTTTTTAAGCTCAGGCTTTCTAAGCTTAAAGTTTCTGAGCTCGAAGTCCAAAACTTAAATTTTCAAAGTTCAAGCTTTCTAAATGCAAGGTTTTTGAGCTTAATGAGAGTCTTAACTTCTTAAAGAGTCTTAAGTTTTTTAGAGAGTTTTAAGCTTGCAAACCTCAATCTTTCTAAGCGCAAGATTTCAAAGCTCAATGTCTTAAGTTTCTTAAGAAAGTGTCTTAAGTTTTCAAAGCTCAAACTTTCTAAGCGCAAGGATTCTAAGCTTAACACATTCACGGACAGTAAAACTTTCAGCAATGTGCAAAACTTGACAGTAATTTTCTTTTAAATTGCTCCTGATATCCGAAATTTGATTAAACACATTTCATAAGGCTAGTCAGATTATCATATTTCAATCGTTATATAAAATGAACGCTATAGCATCCATGACAATACAGATAATACGGTTATACAAAATTCAATTCAAAGTAATTCAATTTAAGATTTCAGTGCTATAGCATTCATGTCATTCTGCATGATCAAGAAAATGAATACTAAATTCAAAATAATTCACTTTAAGATTTCAGTGCTATAGAATTCATGTCATTCTGCATGATCAAGAAAATGAATACTAAATTCAAAATAATTCACTTGAAGATTTAAATGCTATAGAATTCATGTCATTCTGCATCATCAGGAAAATTAATATTAAATTCAAAATAATTTATTTGAAGATTTCAGTTCTGTAGCATTCATGTTATTCTGCATGATCACGAAAATGAATACTAAATTCAAAATAATTCATTTTAAGAACTGAATGCTATAACATTCATGTCATTCTGCATGATCAAGAAAATGAATACTAAATTCAAAATAATTCACTTTAAGATTTCAGTGCTATAGCATTCACGTTATTCTGCATGATCACGAAAATGAATGCTATAGAATTCACGTCCACGAACGCGTTAAATCCGCATAGGCTCGTCTATACCCACGTTTTTCCATCGTCGACTCTCAAGGTCCCTTTCTCCTAACACCAATATCGTTACCATCGTTTCCACTAACCAATAATCATCAAATCGAATTCTAATTAATTAAACGACACTCGATACGAATGTTTCCTAATCGAGAAAGAAACTACCTTTGCGCATTAAACGACACGCGATACTTTTAAATCGAACAGAGTGTAACACGCGGTGGCCACGACGAGACAATTGGACCGTTTATTTCGAAAGTAGTGCAAGTCCATTTTCTTTTGTTTCGAGAAAATTGAACGTTAGCAGATCCGACGATTAAAAAATATAGATTAATCATGCGAAGTCTGCGAATGTTTGTAGTAATCTATCAATGTGTAATTCGATTATATAAATTTCTTTTAGGAGAATTTATGACTAAAATAATTGACAATTTCCAGGCTGCGAATGGACTTATACCACTTTTGTAATTAGTCAACTGTAAAAATATTACTTAATTTCAATTTTGAAATATCACTTGAAATATTTATCTCATATTGATACAATTTTGTTTATAAATAATAACAAGAAATAAAATAGGACTAGTATTTTTATTGTGAACGTTAATTATATAAATATGATACGTTATTATACAAATATGACGTAATTATATAAATTTCTTTTAGGCGAATTTATAACTAAAATAATTGACAATTTTCCTGCTGCAAATGGACTTACACCACTTTTGTAATTAGTCAATTGTAGATATCATTTAATTTGAATTTTGAAATAACAAATATCACTTAAAATATATATCTTACGTTAATACAATTTTGTTTATAAATAATAACAAGAAATAAAATGGGATTAGCATTTTTTATTGTGAACATTAATTATATTTATATATTGTTAAACTTAGCACAAGATATTGGTATTGTTAATTATTTATACTGTTCATGTGGAAGTGTTTTGAAATAATCATGTTGCATATATTTATTAATTCGATTATATAAATTTCTTTTAGGCGAATTTATAACTAAAATAATCGACAATTTCCAGGCTGCGAATGGACTTACACCAGTTTCATAATTAGTCAATTGTAGATATCCTTTAATTTCAATTTTGAAATAACAAATATCACTTAAAGTATATATCTCATATTAATACAATTTTGTTTATAAATAATAACAAGAAATAAAATAGTATTAGCATCTTTTATTGTCAACGTTAAATATATTTATATATTGTTAAACTTAATTAAAAAAATAATCAATTATAAAATAAAAAAATAGATATTGGTATTATTAATTATTTATGCTGTTCATGTGGCAGTGTTTTGAAATATTCATGATGCACAGGAGGTATATAAGATAATATCTGCTGCACATTCTTATATTTTTCGAATGTAATTTGCTTGGCATTGTGATACAACATTTAAATTGTACAAAGCATTGGCATTTTTTAAGATCTTAAATACTAATTAGTTATAAACAAAAAGTTTACACTAAATTAAGCATAAATTACGTAAGCATATCTCATTTTTTCAAAAAAGGACTTACACCACTTTCAAAATAAACGGTTCAGTTATAACTTCCTCCATTCGACTGTCAGAATAATAGACCGTTTATTTTGAAAGTGGTGTAAGTTTGCAAGTTGTAAAATTCTATAGGGTGTTATCGTCTCATAATTTAATTTTAGCATTTTTATTAAAATTTAATACACATGACATTTAAATTTAATACTTATAAGACAGTATATATTTCATCAATTCTTTCATACAAGTTTTCAATTAAAAAACAGTTGATTGCGCTATCTTAGTACAGTTATTTTTACTATTATTTAATTTTTACTTGCAACCATTTTAAATATTTCATTGACCAGATTGATTTAAAGTTATTATTCAATAATCCATTATTTTGATAAACATTTATATATATTCATTATTGACAGTACATACTCAATCTATATTACTAATTTAATCATTATATCATATTATATAAAATTTTTAATATATTATTATTAAAATATTATATTAATTATTTAATTTTTTATATATTTATCGTCTATTAAATTATAAAATTTTTATTTATAATATTGAATAAGGTGAGAAAGAAAATGAGATATCACGTAATTTATGCTTAATTTAGTGTAAACTTTTTGTTCATAACTAGTTAGTATTTATAATACCCTAAAAAATGCCAATACTTTGTTCAATTTGAAATTGAAAATAGAAATTGCGTAACCATTGATTATGAAAGTGATGTAAGTTCAATTTGTATTACTTTATATACTTCCTGTGCATCATGAATATTTCAAAACACCGCCACATTTTAAGATTAACAATATATAAATATAAATAAAGTTCACAATAAAAAATGCCATTTTATTTCTTGTTATTATTTGTAAACAAAATTGTATTAACGTAAGATATATATTTTAAGTCATATTTGTTATTTCAAAATTGAAATTAAAGGATATCTACAATTGACTAATTGTGAAAGTGGTGTAAGTCCATTCGCAGCCTGGAGATTGTCAATTATTTTAGTTATAAATTCGCCTAAAAGAAATTTATATAATCAAATTAATAAATATATGCATCATAAATATTTCAAAACACTGCCAAACGAGCATAAATAATAAATAATACCAATATCTTGTGTTAAGTTTAACAATATATAAATATAATTAATGTTCACAATAAAAAATGCTAATCCCATTTTATTTCTTGCTATTATTTATAAACAAAATTGTATTAACGTAAGATATATATTTTAAGTGATACTTGTTATTTCAAAATTGAAATTAAAGGATATCTACAATTGACTAATTATGAAAGTGGTGTAAGTCCATTCGCAGCCTGGAAATTGTCAATTATTTTAGTTAAATTCGCCTAAAAGAAATTTATATAATCAAATTAATAAACATATGCCTCATAAATATTTCAAAACACTGCCAAACGAACATAAATAATAAATAATACCAATATCTTGTGTTAAGTTTAACAATATATAAATATAATTAATGTTCACAATAAAAAATGTAAATCCCATTTTATTTCTTGTTATTATTTATAAACAAAATTGTATTAACGTAAGATATATATTTTAAGTGATATTTGTTATTTCAAAATTGAAATTAAAGGATATCTACAATTGACTAATTATGAAAGTAGTGTAAGTCCATTTGCAGCTTGAAAATTGTCAATTATTTTAGTTATAAATTCGCCTAAAAGAAATATATATAATCGAATTAATAAATATATGCAACATGATTATTTCAAAACACTGCCACATGAACAGTATAAATAATTAACAATACCAATATCTTGTGCTAAGTTTAACAATATATAAATATAATTAATGTTCACAATAAAAAATGCTAATCCCATTTTATTTCTTGCTATTATTTATAAACAAAATTGTATTAACGTAAGATATATATTTTAAGTGATATTTGTTATTTCAAAATTGAAATTAAAGGATATCTACAATTGACTAATTATGAAAGTAGTGTAAGTCCATTTGCAGCTTGAAAATTGTCAATTATTTTAGTTATAAATTCGCCTAAAAGAAATATATATAATCGAATTAATAAATATATGCAACATGATTATTTCAAAACACTGCCACATGAACAGTATAAATAATTAACAATACCAATATCTTGTGCTAAGTTTAACAATATATAAATATAATTAATGTTCACAATAAAAAATGCTAATCCCATTTTATATCTTGCTATTATTTATAAACAAGATTGTATTAACGTAAGATATATATTTTAAGTGATATTTGTTATTTCAAAATTGAAATTAAATGATACTACAATTGACTAATTACAAAAGTGGTGTAAGTCCATTCGCAGCCTGGAAATTGTCAATTATTTTAATTACAAATTCGTCTAAAAGAAATTTATATAATCGAATTACACATTGATAAATTAGTACAAACATTCTCAGACTTCGCATGATTAATCTATATTTTTTAATCGTCTGATCTGCTAACGTTCAATTTTCTCGAAAGAAAAGAAAATGGACTTGCACTGCTTTCGAAATAAACGGTCCAATTGTCTCGTCGTGGCCACCGCGTGTTACTCTCTGTCCGATTTAAAAGTATCGCGTGTCGTTTAATGCGCAAAGGTAATTTCTCTCTCGATTAGGAAACATTCGTATCGAGTGTCGTTTAATTAATTAGAATTCGATGTGATGATTATTGGTTAGTGGAAACGATGGTAACGATATTGGTGTTAGGAGAAAGGGACCTTGAGAGTCGACGATGGAAAAACGTGGGTATAGACGAGCCTATGCGGATTTAACGCGTTCGTGGACGTGAATTCTATAATATTCATTTTCGTGATCATGCAGAACGGCGTAAATTCTACAGCACTGAAATCTTAAAGTGAATTATTTTGAATTTAATATTAATTTTCCTGATGATGCAGAATGACATGAATGCTATAGCATTCTTAAGTGTGTTATTTTGAAAGTGAATTATTTTGAATTTAGTATTCATTTTCTTGATCATGCAGAATGACATGAATACTATAGTACTGAAATCTTCAAGTGAATTATTTTGAATTTAGTATTCATTTTCTTGATCATGCAGAATGACATGAATGCTATAGCACTGAAATCTTAAAGTGAATTATTTTGAATTTAGTATTCATTTTCTTGATTATGCAGAATGACGTGAATGCTATAGCACTGAAATCTTAAAATGAATTATTTTGAATTTAGTATTCATTTTCTTGATCATGCAGAATGACATGAATGCTATAACACTGAAATCTTAAATGGAATTACTTTGAATTGAATTTTGTATAACCGTATTATCTGTATTGTCATGGATGTTATAGCGTTCATTGTATATAACGATTGAAATATGATAATCTGACTAGCCTTATGAAATGTGTTTAATCAAATTTCGGATATCAGGAGCAATTTAAAAGAAAATTACTGTCTAGTTTTGCACATTACTGAAAGTTTTACTGTCTGTGGATGTGTTAAGCTTAGAAACTTTGCGCTTAGAAAGTTTGAGCTTTGAATACTTAAAACATTTTCTTAAGAAACTTAAGACATTGAGCTGAAAAACCTTGCGCTTAGAAAGCTCGAGTTTTGAAAATTTAAACTTAGAAACCATAGAAAACTGAAGCTTAGGAAGCTTGAGCTCAGAAAACTTGAACATAAAAAATTTAAGCTTAGAAAGATTGAACTTAAAAATTTTGCGCTTAGAAGGTTTGAACTTAGAAAATTTAAGTTTAGAAAGATTGAACTTAGAAAGCTTGTGCTTAGAAGGTTTGAGCTTTGAAAATTTAAGCTTAAAAGGTTTGAGCTTTGAAAATTTAAGCTTAGAAAGATTGAACGTAGACAATTTAAACTTAGAAAGATAGAACTTAAAAACTTTGCGCTTAGAAGGTTTGAACTTTGAAAATTTATGCTTAGAATTACTCAGCTTAGCGACAATTATGAAACGCTTTGAACGAAAGCATGAAAGTGGTTCTTAAGTTTGATTCTCGCGGGTCCACAGACCGATACGAATCGAATCGATCGAGAAGCGACAGGGCTCGATCGACAAGAATACGCAACGCGTGCATTAATTCCCAGAAACCGTGGAACAACGTCGAGAAAGTGGGAGCGAGGGATTGTCTAAAATTGGTAGCTCGCGGCTATGGAGGGCTTGGCTGACACACACACATGCTTGAACTTAGCGTTTTCGAGCACAATAGGAAGGAGAGATCCTCCTCTTCTCAAGTCATAACACAATCGATCCTATTGATCGAATTAACGCGATCGCGGATAGCAAAAGTTTTGACGAGGTGCAAAATTTGACAGTAATTTTCTTTTAAATTGGTTGTCATATTCGAGATTTGATTAAACACATTTTGTAAAGTTACGGAATACGATTATATGAAATTGAATTTCAGATTATTCACTTGAAGATTTGAATGCTATAGCATTAAGTTCTTTAAGCTCACAAAACAAAATTTTGGAATTATTTAGTGCAAAGTCTTGGAATTATTTAGAGCAAAGTCTTGGAATTATTTGGACCAAAGTTTTAGAATTATTTACAGCAAAGTTTTAGGTTTTTAAAGTAAAGTTTTACAGTTACCTTTAGTAGAGTTTTAGGATTATTTCTATTAAAGTTTTAGGATTATTCAGAGCAAAGTTTTAAGATTTTTAATGTAATGTCTTACAATTATTTATAGAAAAGTTATAGGATTATTTTTAACAAAGATTTAGGATTATTTAGAGTAAAGTTTTAGGATTATTTCTAACAAAGTTGTAAAATTATTTAGAGCAAAGTTTTAGAATTGCTTAAAGCAAGGTTTTAAAATTATTTAGAGCAAAGTTTGGGGATTTTTAAAGCAAAGTTTCAAAATTATTTATGGCACAGTTGTTATGGAGTCATATTAAATCGATAGTGCATTCAAAAGAAATCACAAGTTGCTAGCAATTAAAAGAAAAGAATATCATAGCCTTTCATACATTAAAACAACCGAATACCTTAGAAAGCGTTCATAGAAATTTAATTAGAAGAGCAGAATTATGTTTTCTGCGGGATGGCCAACATTTTCAGCAATTTCTGTAATAATCAAATTTGTTACAAACTTCAAACTTCGTTTCGAATATTCTATTTCGTTATGTGTTCGTAAATTACGTGTCAAAGTCGAGTTTCTTGAAAATAAAGCCTCAGATGAAAAATTGTTATTCTACGTTTTCATTTAGAATTACGCTTTTTTCGGTTGTATCATTAATTATCGAACACTCCGTATAATTGGAAACTTGAATAATATATGCATATGTATATACATATTTTTGTAAAAGTGAAAAGTTGAAAAGAAAGATAATTGTTTGCAGTCTTAGGATCTTTTGTAGTAAAGTTTTAAAATTATTTATGGTAAAGTTGAAGGATTATTTCTATGAAAGTTTTAAGATTTTTAAAGTAAAGCTTTAAAATTATTTATGGATAAGTTTTAGGATTATTTAGTGCAAGATTTCGAAATTATTTGGAGCAAAGTTTTGGGATTTTTAAAGCAAAGTTTTGTAATTATTTATGGTAAAGTTATACGATTATTTGTAAGAAAGTTTTGGGATTATTTAGAGCGAAGTTTTAGAATTATTTAAAGCAAAGTTTTAAAATTATTTAGAGCAAAGTTTTGGGATTTTTAAAGCAAAGTTTTAAAATTATTTATGGTAAAGTTGTAGGATTATTTCTAAGAAAGTTTTGGGATTATTTAGTGCAAAGTTTTAGGATTATTTATAGCAAAGTTTTGGGATTATTTCTAGCAAAATTTTAGGATTTTTAAAGTAAAGCTTTAAAATTATTTATGGATAAGTTTTAGGATTATTTAGTGCAAGATTTCGGAATTATTTGGAGCAAAGTTTTGGGATTTTTAAAGCAAAGTTTTGAAATTATTTATGGTAAAGTTGTAGGATTATTTCTAAGAAAGTTTTGGGATTATTTAGAGCGAAGTTTTAGAATTATTTAAAGCAAAGTTTTAAAATTATTTAGAGCAAAGTTTTGGGATTTTTAAAGCAAAGTTTTAAAATTATTTATGGTAAAGTTGTAGGATTATTTCTAAGAAAGTTTTGGGATTATTTAGAGCAAAGTTTTAGGATTATTTATAGCAAAGTTTTGGGATTATTTCTAGCAAAATTTTAGGATTTTTAAAGTAAAGCTTTAAAATTATTTATGGATAAGTTTTAGGATTATTTAGTGCAAGATTTCGGAATTATTTGGAGCAAAGTTTTGGGATTTTTAAAGCAAAGTTTTAAAATTATTTATGGTAAAGTTATAGGATTATTTCGAAGAAAGCTTTGGGATTATTTAGTGCAAAGTTTAGGGATTATTTAGTGCAAGGTTTCATAATTATTTGGAACAAAGTTTTGGGATATTTAAAGCAAAGTTTTAAAATTATTTAGAGCAAAGTTTTGGGATTTTTAAAGCTAAGTTTTAAAATTATTTATGAATAAGTTTGAAGATTATTTAGTGCAAAGTTTCATAATTATTTGGAGCAAAGTTTTAAGATTATTTAGTGCAAGGTTTCATAATTATTTGGAGCAAAGTTTTAGGATTATTTAGTGCAAGGTTTCAGAATTATTTGGAGCAAAGTTTTGGGATTTTTAAAGCAAAGTTTAAAAATTATTTATGGCACAGTTGTTATGGAGTCATATTAAATCGATTGTGCATTCAAAAGAAATCACAAGTTGCTAGCAATTAAAAGAAAAGAATATCATAGCCTTTCATACATTAAAACAACCGAATACCTTAGAAAGCTTTCATAGAAATTTAATTAGAAGAGCAGAATTATATTTTTCGCAGGATGGCCAACATTTTCAGCAATTTCTGTAATAATCAAATTTGTTACAAACTTCAAACTTCGTTTCGCATATTCTATTTCGTTATGTGTTCGTAAATTACGTGTCAACACTGTATACACGTTACGCTGTTGTCTGATTGGTATCAGCTGGATCTACTTACGACTGTTACCTCTCATTGGCTGGTCGATATTTACTGCATTATTCGTGTGTTGGGGACCTTGTAGAGTCAAGACCACTGTTCCATGCTTCTTCTACTTTAAAAGACGTATCGTTTTGTTGTTTTATAGTTCTCGTGGAACCAGGTATCGGTTACTTGACTGTTTACATTTTTTATTTCGTTGTTGGTGGTCGTTGCAACTGTAACAGTTCTTTGTTGCTCGATACTTTTGTTGGAATGGATTTTGTTTTAATGGATAATTGTTTAGAGAAGAATTAAATTCTAAAACTAGGTATTTAATTACTAAGCCTTGGTAGTTTACATTTTTTATTTCGTTGTTGGTGGTCGTTGCAACAGTTGCAGTTACAGTTCTTTCTTGTTCAATACTTTTGTTGGATGTAAAAATATTGTAATGGATAATTGTTGAGGAAGATTATTTAGAGAAGAATTAAATTCTAAAACTACGTATCTGTTACTAAATCTTGGTCGTTTACATTTTTTATTTTTTATTTATTTAGAACTGTAGATACTTTTGTTGGATGCAATGATACTGTAATGGATAATTATTGAGAAAGATTGTTTAGAGAAGAATTAAATTCTAAAACTACGTATCTGTTACTAAATCTTGGTCGTTTACATTTTTTATTTTTTATTTATTTAGAACTGTAGATACTTTTGTTGGATGCAATGATACTGTAATGGATAATTATTGAGGAAGATTATTTAGAGAAGAATTAAATTCTAAAACTACGTATCTGTTACTAAATCTTGGTCGTTTACATTTTTTATTTTTTATTTATTTAGAACTGTAGATACTTTTGTTGGATGCAATGATACTGTAATGGATAATTGTTAAGAAAGATTGTTTAGAGAAAAAATAAATTCTAAAACTAGGTATTTAATTACTAAGCCTTGGTCGTTTACATTTTTTATTTCGTTGTTGGTGGTCGTTGCAACTGTAACAGTTCTTTGTTGTTCGATACTTTTGTTGGAATGGATTTTATTTTAATGGATAATTGTTTAGAGAAGAATCAAATTTCAAAACTAAAATTAGAATTTAAGGTTTATAAAAATTTTGTTGTAATAATATCGTGACAACTTGGTTTATGCTATTAATATATTAAATAAAATATTTAGTTATGTTATTACGTTAAAATAATAAATGATAAATTTAGTTATGATGTCATGTTAATATAATAAATAAAAAACTTAAATATGTTATTGTGTTAATATAATAAATACAAAATTTAAATATGTTATTATGTTATTATAATAAATACAAAATTTAATTATGTTATTATGTTAATATAATGAATAATAAAATTCAACTATGTTATTATGTTAATATAATAAATACAAAATTTAATTATATTATGATGTTAATATGATAAATACAAAATTTAATTATTTTATTATGTTAATATAATAAATAAGAAAATTTTTTTTTGGCTAATGGTGTTAAATGTTTCAAACATTTTAATTAAAAAAAAATAATCTGACTCGATTATAGTAAAATTGAATTGTATCGATTATTAACTTCTAAAGTTCTGATACGATATTTATTCAAATATGAGATGGATAGAAACTATAATAGAGAGAAAAATTAGGAAAATTATAGAAATTATAATAGAGAGAAAAATTAGGAAAATTATAGAAATTATAATAGAGAGAATAATATTGATTGTAAGGTGTGTGGATTTTTGTAACAGGGTTTTATTAATTTTGTGTTGTTATTTTTTTTCGTGTTTTGCAGGGTGGAATCAAAGAGGAAGAGAAACAAAGTAGCTCAAAATCGGATTTCAGAAGGCAAAGTAAAAGAGATTCAGATGGCGCAGGATCCAGTTCGCGAAGGTGATTCTACAGTTATTTCATTACTACTACTTAAATATGTGAAAAGTCGACTACTCTTCTTGATAAAGCGTTGTTGTAAGTTGATCAAATAGCAGTAAAAGTACTGTATTTGCTTCGCGAATAAAAGCAACACAATTCTCCAAATTAATTTGAAAATAACTAAACCAGATGTCCGTTTTAAAAATCAAAGATCCTCCATGAGAAATAAAAGAATCCTTCATAAAGAACGAAAGATCTTCCATAAACAATAATCGACAACTTAAACCTGTCGAACGTTACTAAGAAGGGTCTTCATGATGAAACGTACGTCAGGATAAAAAAGATCAGTATAGCTATAACTCAAAGTTGATCGAAAAGCAGTAGAAACTCTGTGGTTGCTTCCGTTCGATGGTACTTGCGAATAAAAGCAACACAATTCTCCAAATTAATTTAGAAATAACTAAACCAATCTTTCGTTTTAAAAATCGAAGATCCTCCATGAGAAATAAAAGAATCCTCCATAAACAATAATCGACAACTTATACTTGGCGAACGTTACTCAAAAGAGTCTCTATGATAAAACGTTGCTGTAAGTTGATCGAAAAGTAGCAAAAGTGTACTGTGTTTGCTTCACAAATGAAATAAAAATATTATTTCTCCAAATTACACAAAAAATAACTAAAATTTTCATTTGAAAATTCAAAGATCCTCCATGAAAAATAAAAGATCCTCCTTAAAAATTAAAGAATCCTCCATAAACAATAATTGTCAACTTAAACCTGTCGAACGTTACTCAGAAGGCTAAAAGTTCTGTATTTTGTTTCACGAATAAAGCAACATAATTCTCCAAATTAATTTAAAAATAACTAAACCAATCTTTCGTTTTAAAAATGGAAGATCCTCAATAAACAATAATCGACAACTTATACTCGACGAACGTTACTCAAAAGAGTCTCTATGATTTTGTTGAGAAAACGTTGCTCTAAGTTGATCGAAAACCAGTAAAAGCACTGCATCTGCCTCACAAATAAAATCATAAAATTAATTCAACCAAATTACACAAAAAATAACTAAAATTCTCATTTGAAAATTCAAAGATCCTCCATGAAAAATTAAACACTCCTTCATAAATAATAATTCTCCAAATTACACAAAAAATAACTAAAAATTCTCATTTGAAAATTCGCAGATCCTCCATGAAAAGTTAAAGAATCCTTCATAAACAATAATTCTCCAAATTACACAAAAAATAACTAAAAATTTTCATTTGAAAATTCGCAGATCCTCCATGAAAAATTAAAGAATCCTTCATAAACAATAATTCTCCAAATTACAAAAAATAACTAAAATAACTAAAATAAATAACTAAAAATTCTCATTTGAAAATTCGCAGATCCTCCATGAAAAATTAAAGAATCCTTCATAAACAATAATTCTCCAAATTACACAAAAAATAACTAAAATAACTAAAATAAATTCAAAGATCCTCCATGAAAAATTAAACACTCCTTCATAAACAATAATTCTCCAAATTACACAAAAAATAACTAAAAATTCTCATTTGAAAATTCGCAGATCCTCCATGAAAAATTAAAGACTCCTTCATAAACAATAATTCTCCAAATTACACAAAAAATGACTAAAAATTCTCATTTGAAAATTCAAAGATCCTCCATGAAAAATTAAAGACTCCTTCATAAACAATAATTCTCCAAATTACACAAAAAATAACTAAAAATTCTCATTTTAAAATTCCAAGATCCTCCATGAAAAATTAAAGGATCCTTCATAAACAATAATTCTCCAAATTACAAAAAATAACTAAAATAACTAAAATAAATAACTAAAAATTCTCATTTGAAAATTCGCAGATCCTCCATGAAAAATTAAAGGATCCTTCATAAACAATAATTCTCCAAATTACACAAAAAAATAACTAAAAATTCTCATTTGAAAATTCAAAGATCCTCCATGAAAAATTAAAGGATCCTTCATAAACAATAATTCTCCAAATTACAAAAAATAACTAAAATAACTAAAATAAATAACTAAAAATTCTCATTTGAAAATTCGCAGATCCTCCATGAAAAATTAAAGGATCCTTCATAAACAATAATTCTCCAAATTACACAAAAAAATAACTAAAAATTCTCATTTGAAAATTCAAAGATCCTCCATGAAAAATTAAAGAATCCTTCATAAACAATAATTCTCCAAATTAGACAAAAAAATAACTAAAAATTATCATTTGAAAATTCAAAGATCCTCCATGAAAAATTAAAGGATCCTTCATAAACAATAATTCTCCAAATTACAAAAAATAACTAAAATAACTAAAATAAATAACTAAAAATTGTCATTTGAAAATTCGCAGATCCTCCATGAAAAATTAAAGGATCCTTCATAAACAATAATTCTCCAAATTACACAAAAAAATAACTAAAAATTCTCATTTGAAAATTCGCAGATCCTCCATGAAAAAGTCGATTCGCAAGAAGGCGCCGTCACCGCCTTCGAATCCAGGCATATTGCGCGAGGTCAGCGAGGAGAAGGAGGACAATGCATCGAGACAGGCAGAGCCACCTAGGCGGAAGTACTCCTCTGACGAGAGTTCCGAGGAGGACACGCGCGATCTCGAGGGTAACGTTTACACCAAGGCTGGCATGGAGGTAATTTTCAAAATGAAACTTCGAACGCCACTCGAGAAACGCCTTTCGAGCGTTGCGTTTCTGCTGTAGATGGAAGATCATTCTATTTATTAGGAGTTGTAGGTGTTTTTAATCGTTGAAATGATATTAATTAGATCTCGAGGAAGAGCGCTGGGAACGTGAAGCGCACCAAGGCTGAGATCGAAGCGGATCCTGAACAGGAAGACGAGTTCGGTTATACGAACAGTATGTAATTTATTCGTTTAATGTAGATGTTTTGTTGCTTTTTAAGATGAGGCGATGATTTAATGGTAATTTGATTCGTTAATTGAATTTCTTAGTTCTTGGTTTTCTGTATTTTGGTCTTTTGGTTCATTGGTTTTTTGATTTTTTGGTTTTGTTAAGCTGTTATAGCAATAATTTTTCTATTGCTAACGTCTTCCAGTAATAGAAAATTTCTATTTAATGGTAATTTATTAATTTAATGGTTTTGTATGTATTAAAGATGGGGTGATGACTTAACAATAATTTAATTTGTAAATTAAACGGGTTTTTTAAGCTATTATAACGATAATTTCTATTGCTAACGTCTTCCAGTAATAGAAAATTTCTATTTAATGGTAATTTATTAATTTAATGGTTTTGTATGTATTAAAGATGGGGTGATGACTTAACAATAATTTAATTTGTAAATTGAACGGGTTTTTTAAGCTATCATAACGATAATTTCTATTGCTAATGTCTTTTACTAATAGAAAATTTCTACTTAATGGTAATTTATTAATTTAATGATTTTGTAGCTATTAAAGATAAAGCAATTATTTAACAATAATTTAATTTATAAATTAAACGGTTTTGGTAAGCTATTTTGGCAATAATTTTTTTATTGCTAATGTCTTTGAGTAATAGAAAATATTTATTTAATGGTAAATTATAAATTGAATGGTTTTGTAGCTTTTAAAAATGAAGTGATGATTTAACTTGTAAATTAAAAATTAAATTAAGTGATAACTTAATTTGTAAATTAAAGGGTTTTGTTAAACTATTATAGCTACAATTTTTCTATTGCTAACGTCTTTCCAGACATAGACCAATATTTAATAATACAAATGATTGCTAATATTTTAGCAATATTTAAAAAATTTCCATTTCATTAAAAAACTTCAGAGAAACCTGCATTTCAACGTTTTACCTCCTTAATCGCGCACTGTTAATGTCCCCTCAAACACTCAAGTGCAACGGATAAATTCACCTTACCACTATTTAAAAAAAAAAGAAAAAAACATAAAAATTGCACTGACCAAATTATACTACAATATATATTATCATAACTGATTAAGATCTCAGATTAGAAAACGAAGAACATGGTTGATTAATTAGTGATTCTCAATATTCCCAAAATCTCATTTTTTCCCAATCAGTCGTTAAGGTACAACAATTTTGGCAAATGGCGCAATATAATATATTATTATTAATTATTTATAAAATATATTGCGATAAATTAAGATCGAATATATTTATAAAATATATTATCACTATTTATAATATATATTATTAATTACATATAAAACATTGTCCAAAACAGTGAAAGTCCAGAAGAAATATTACTCGCTTGAACAAAAAGTGCTATTGATATTAATTATTTATAAAATATATTATCATTATTTATAAAATATATAATTATTTACAATGTATATAATTATTGATGTATAAAACATTGTCCAAAACAGTGAAAGTGCAGAAGAAGTATCAGTCGCTGGGACACAAAGTGCTGTTGATAAAGGTAGAAAAGGACAGACGCGGTTTGGGCATCTCGTTAGCTGGACACAGGGACCGAAATCGAATGGCAGTGTTCGTCTGCGGACTTAATCCAAAGGGGAACGCTCACAAAGTTGGCGAGATTTTGGTCGGTGACGAGATACTCGAGGTACGCTCCACATTTCTCATTGCTTCTTTTCAAAGTTCCAAGTTCCTTCTTCAATTTCTATGTCTCAGAGTTCTAAGCAGTGCGATGGTCTTTTTTAATTTCTATCTCAAAGTTCCAAGCAGTGCTATGGTTCTTCTCAATGTTCTACGTCTCTAAATACCAAACTGTGCGATGGTTCTTCCCAATTTCTATGTCTCAAAGTTCCAAGAAACGTGATGGTTCTTCTCAATGTTCTACGGCTCAAAATGCCAAACTGTGCGATGGTTCTTCTCAATGTTCTACGGCTCAAAATGCCAAACTGTGCGATGGTTCTTCCCAATTTCTATGTCTCAAAGTTCCAAGAAACGTGATGGTTCTTCTCAATGTTCTACGTCTCAAAATGCCAAATTGTGCGATGGTTCTTCCCAATTTCTATGTCTCAAAGTTCCAAGCACTGCTGTAATATACTTCTTAATTTCTATCTCAATGTTCCCAGCAACACGATGGTTTTTTCCAATTTCTATGTCTCAAAGTTCCAAGCAGTACTATGGTTCTTCTCAATGTTTTACGTCTCTAAATACCAAACTGTGCGATGGTTCTTCCCAATTTCTATGTCTCAAAGTTCCTTAGCAGTGAAATGGAGCGCTTTTAAATTTCTATGTCTCAAAGTTCCAAGCACTGCTGTAATATACTTCTTAATTTCTATCTCAAAGTTCCAAGCAACACGATGGTTTTTTCCAATTTCTATGTCTCAAAGTTCCAAGCAGTGCTATGGTTCTTCTCAATGTTCTACGTCTCAAAATGCCAAATTGTGCGATGGTTCTTCCCAATTTCTATGTCTCAAAGTTCCAAGAAACGTGATGGTTCTCCTCAATGTTCTACGTCTCAAAATGCCAAATTGTGCGATGGTTCTTCCCAATTTCTATGTCTCAAAGTTCCAAGCACTGCTGTAATATACTTCTTAATTTCTATCTCAATGTTCCCAGCAACACGATGGTTTTTTCCAATTTCTATGTCTCAAAGTTCCTTAGCAGTGAAATGGAGCGCTTTTAAATTTCTATGTCTCAAAGTTCCAAGCACTGCTGTAATATACTTCTTAATTTCTATCTCAAAGTTCCAAGCAACACGATGGTTTTTTCCAATTTCTATGTCTCAAAGTTCCAAGCAATGCGATGGTCCTTTTTAATTTCTATCTCAAAGTTCCAAGCAGTGCTATGGTTCTTCTCAATGTTCTACGTCTCAAAATACCAAACTGTGCGATGGTTCTTCCCAATTTCTATGTCTCAAAGTTCCAAGAAACGTGATGGTTCTCCTCAATGTTCTACGTCTCAAAATGCCAAATTGTGCGATGGTTCTTCCCAATTTCTATGTCTCAAAGTTCCTTAGCAGTGAAATGGAGCGCTTTTAAATTTCTATGTCTCAAAGTTCCAAGCACTGCTGTAATATACTTGTTAATTTCTATCTCAAAGTTCCAAGCAGTGCTATAATACTTTTTAATTTGGATCTCAAAGTGCCAAAAAGTGCGATGGTTCTTCTCAGTTTCTCCGCCTCAGAATACTAAGCACCGCGACTATAGTCCTTTTCAATTTCTATGTCTCAAATTTCCAAGTAGTACAATGGTTACTTTCAATTTTTACGTCTCAAAGTTGCAAGAAACATAATGGTTCTTTTCAGTTTCTATCTCCCAAAGTTCTAAGCAGTGCTATGATACTTCTTAATTTCTATCTCAAAGTTCTAAGTAACGCGATGGTTCTTTTCAATTTCTATGTCTCAAAGCTCCAAACAATGTCATAGTTTTTTTCAATTTCTATGTCTCAAAGTTCCAAGCAACGCCATGGTTTTTTCCAATTTCTATGTC
This sequence comes from Xylocopa sonorina, assembly GCF_050948175.1. Taxonomy (NCBI): domain Eukaryota; kingdom Metazoa; phylum Arthropoda; class Insecta; order Hymenoptera; family Apidae; genus Xylocopa; species Xylocopa sonorina. Next base: position 2,158,549 of record NC_135206.1, on the reverse strand, counting down.
TCAAAGTTCCAAGCAGTGCTACGATACTTTTCAATTTCTATCTCGAAGTTCCAAGCAATGCGATGGTTCTTCACCATTTCTTCGCCTCAGAATTACAAGCACCACGATTATGGTTCTTCTCAATTTCTATATCTCAAATTTCCAAGTAGTGCGATGGTTCTTTTCAATTTTTATGTCTCAAAGTTCCAAGCAACGCCATGGTTCTCTTTCAATTTCTATGTCTCGAAATTCCAAGCACTGCTATAATATATTTCTTAATTTCTATGTCTGAAATTTCCAAGTGGTGCGATAGTTTCTTACAATTTCTACGTCTCAAAATTCCAAGAATCACGATGATTCTTTTTAATTTCTATGTCCCAAAATTCCAAGCAGTGCTATGATGATATTTCTTAATTTCTATTTTATCTAATTTCTATTTATTAATCTTTATTTTGATTAAAAATATTATTACGTCGATGGAAAAAAAATGTCGGTTTTCATATAGTTGAACTTTATCTTGAAAATTTTTATAAATTTTGTAATAAATATTATCAGTATATATACATGATTTTAAAGCTTAGAATCTGCTCTTTATTTTGATTACAAATATTACTATATAGATTGACAATATTTATTTTAAAATTTATTAAAGTTTCTCAGATAAACTTGAACTTTATTAAAATTTCTCAAATAAATTTGAACTTTATTAAAATTAAATTTGACCCTTATTAAAATTTCTTAGATAAATTTGAACTTTATTAAAATTTCTCAGATAAATTTGATCTGTATTGAAATTAAATTTGAGCTTTATTAAAATTTCTCAGATAAATTTGAACTTTATTAGTTAAAAAGTTCAACCATATAAAAGTCAACATTCCTTTCGCATCGACCTAATATTTCCAATATATTTGCTCGATGTGACTCTATATTATTATTTTAGTCCCTTTAAATCACTTTCAAATGATCATTTCAGGTGAACGGGTGTGTACTGCAGGGACGATGCCACTTAAACGCGTCAGCCTTAATTAAAGGAATGGCTGGTACCTGTTTCAAAATCGTCGTTCTTAGGTAAAACATTCAAACATCTTTCATTTTATTTTTTACTTCAAATAGAAGTAGAGCAATTAATAATTTGAATATGAAGACATCTTTTATTACGTTCTTTTCTTCAAATAGAAGTAGAGTGATTAATAATTTGAAAATGAAGACATCTTTTATTTCGTTCTCTACTTCAAATAGAAGTAGAATAATTAATAATTTGAATATGAAGACACCTTTCATTTCATTTTCTACTTCAAATAGAAGTAGAGTGATTAATAATTTGAATATAAAGACATCTTTTATTTCGTTTTTTACTTCAAAGAGAAGTAGAATGATTAATAATTTAAAAATGAAGACATCTTTCATTTCGTTTTCTACTTCAAATAGAAGTAGAGTGATTAAACTAACAACTTGAATATGAATTTGAATAAGTATTTTGAACTTGATTGACATCTTTCTTTTTTTTTTTAATTAATTGTTTAATAAAACAGAAGGAAAATTAATTTGAATTTGATTCGCAGGAGGAGCAGCGCCCTCAACGACCTCGCTGTTAAGCCCATTGCTCAATTCCCTCCAACGCTGGACGATGTGAGTCTAATTTCAAGTATTTTGTAATTATATTTTTTTTACATCAGTGATCTCCTCTTCTATTTTGCCAACAGTGTACGTATTTTGAAAGTTGTTTCGATTTTGTTACTTAATGTTTAATTATTGTTTCAAAATACGTACATTGAAAATTGTTTGTATTTTGCAAAATTAATCATTAGTTATTGGTATTAAAGTTATTAATATTTCCATTTCTATTTATTATAAAGTTATTAACATTTCCATCTCTATTTATTATACAGTTTTTAATATTTCTATTTCTATTTATTACAAAGTCATTAATATGTCCATTTCTATTTATTATAAACTTATTAATATTTTAATTATTTTAAAGTTAGTTACTAATATTTATATTTCTTATTAATATATAAACTATTAATAATTACTTATTAATATTAAAGTTATTAGTATTTATATTTATATTTATTTTAAAGTTATTAATATTTCCATTTCTATTTGTTATAAAGTTATTAATATTTCCATTTCTATTTGTCATAAAGTTATTAATATTTCTATTTCTATTTGTCATAAAGTTATTAATATTTCTATTTCCATTTATTATAAAGTCATTAATATGTCCATTTCTATCTATCATAAAGTTATTAATATTATATTTATTTTAAAGTTGTAAATATTTCTATTTCTATTTATTTTGAAGTTATTAATATTTCCATTTCTACCTATTATAAAGTTCTTAATATTTACATTTCATATTAATATATTAGCAATTAATAATCAGTTATTAACATTAAAGTTCTTAATATTTATATTTCACATCAATATATTATAAGAAATTAATAATCAGTTGTTAACATAAAAGTTGTTAATATTTTCAAGTAATTAAAATATCTTGTAAATCGTTCTGTTACAGTCAGAAATGTTCAAGCAGTACAAAGGAGTTCGCAATATCCCAGTGAAAAAGGCAAGTTGAACTTGTAAATTTCAATGGACGGCGAAACAAAGCAACACGATCGCTCGATTACTACGCGCAGCTTTTTCTATGTGTAGGGCCAGTACGGTTTGGGAATAATGATTATCGAAGGAAAACACGCGGAGGTTGGCCAAGGTATATTCATTTCGGATATTCAAGAAGGCAGCGCTGCTGAACAGGTAATTTCACTACTTTTACACCCTCTGTTCTTATCAAAAATATTTTAATAATCCTTTCGAATGTTATTCGAAAACATAATCTTTTTTTCTAATCAATTTTATTATTTTATTGTATTTAATTTTATTGTTTCTTTTTCTTATCAATTTTGTTATTTCTTTTTTTAATCAATTTTATTATTTCTTTTTTTAATCAATTTTATTATTTCTTTTTCCTATCAATTTTATTATTTCTTTTTCTTGTCAATTTTATTATTTTATTCTATTTAATTTTGTTACTTCTTTTTCCTATAAATTTTGTTATTTCTGTTTCTAATCAATTTTATTATTTCTTTTTCCTATCAATTTTATTATTTTATTCAATTTTACTATTTCTTTTTCTTATCAATGTTATTATTTCTTTTTCTAGTCAATTTTATTATTTTATTCAATTTTACTATTTCTTTTTCTTATCAATTTTATTATTTCTTTTTCTAGTCAATTTTATTATTTTATTCAATTTTACTATTTCTTTTTCTTATCAATTTTATTATGTTATCCTATTTAATTTTATTATTTTATTATTTTCAATTTTATTATGTTATTATATTCAATTTTATTATTGCTTTTTCTTATCAAATTTATTATTTTATTATATTTAATTTTATTATTTCTTTTTTTAATCAGTTTTATTATTTCTTTTCCATGTCAATTTTATTATTTTATTCTATTTAATTTTGTTACTTTTTTTTCCTATAAATTTTGTTATTTCTTTTTCTAATCAATTTTATTATTTCTTTTTCCTATCAATTTTGTTATTTCTTTTTCTAATCAATTGTATTATTTCTTTTTCTTATCAATTTTATTATTTCTTTTTCTAGTCAATTTTATTATTTTATTCAATTTTGCTATTTCTTTTTCTTATCAATTTTATTATTTTATCCTATTTAATTTTATTATTTTATTATTTTCAATTTTATTATGTTATTATATTCAATTTTATTATTTCTCTCTCTTATCAATTTTATTATTTTATTATATTTAATTTTACTATTTCTTTCTCTTATCAATTTTATTACTTTATTACATTAAATTTTATTATTTCTTTTCCTTATCAATTTTATCTTTACTAATAATTTTTTTTCTATTCAATTTTATTAATCAAAATAGAAAGAACCACTAGAATTAGTAGAACATTGCAAAGGACACTCAAGTTTCAAGTGTTATTTGAAACAATTTCTTTTCTAATCAATTTTATTATTTTATTATTTCCTTATAATCAATTTTAATAATCAATTTCACAAAATTCAATTTTTAATTATCAATTTGCTTTGTAATAAATTTTTCTAATCAATTTTATTATTTTATTATTTCTTCTTAATCAATTTTAATAATCAATTTTCAAAATTCACCTTTAATAATCATTTTTCTTTATAATAAATTTTTATTATCAATCTTATCATTTTATTATTTCTTTTTAATCAATTTTATTTTTTCTAAAAATTCTTTTTCTAATCAATCTTAAATCAAAATAGGAAGAACCATTAGAGTCTGTAAAACGTTGCCAAAGAGATAGAAGTTTCGAGTATTATTCGAAACAATTTCTTTTCTAATCAATTTTCAAAATTCATTTTTTAATTACAATCTTCTTTATAATAAATTTTTCTAATCAATTTTATTATTTCTTTTTAATCAATTTTATCTTTCCTAATAATTTTTTTTTAAATCAATTTTATTATTTTACTATTTCTTTATGATCAATTATAATAATCAATTTTAATAATTTTTGTTCAAGATTCAGTTCTTAATAATCAATTTTCTTTATAATAAATTTTACTAAGCAATTTTATTATTTCTTTTTAATCGATTAATAATTTTATCTTTTCTAATAATTTCCTTTTTAATCAATTTTATTAATCAAAATGGAAAGAACCATTAGAATGAATGAAACGTTGCCAAAGAGACACAAGTTTCAAATAACATTCGAAACAATTTCTTAGCTATTACATCAAATCCTACAGGAACTTCTTCAATCAATATGTAAACATTTTGATTGCTTATCTGTTACAGGCTGGCTTACAAGTTGGTGATCTGATTCTCGCTGTAAACATGGACTGTTTGTTGGGTTCAACGTACGACGAGGTACTTTTACATATTGAAGGATAATGAAATTATCTTAACACATTACTGACATAGACATAGAAATTCATACGTGAAGATCAAGAAAATCAAGCGTGGGTGCTTTTCAGAAGCTTATCCTTATTTTCCTGTTATTCATATAAATCTACCAATTTAATTCCAATATACTTACAGCTCAAAAATGAAACAAAAATATATGGTTGTATAAAAACCTATGCGTATTCATCACATTTTGGTGGAGTGCATAAATACAGAACGTATTTTTTTTCTTCTTTTATGTAAATATATGCCTTTCTCAGTTGCACAACCAATTGAAAAATTAAAAAATGAAATATTCACACTCCATATGTTCTTTCTGTACTTTCAAAAATTTAACACACCTGGTTTTTATTGAATTTTTCTAAAATTATACCTACATGAATTATATTTTTTACTTATACGAATTATTTTCATATTTATATGAAACTATAATTATGAAATTTAACAAACAGCTATTATATTTAAAAACTTTGATGCTCCAATTAGACAAAAATTGTAAAACCAAGTTCCTTTTCAAAAACAAGAAGGAAGAAGAAAATGAAACACTTATCTTAACACATTACTGACCAGTCACGAGTTAACTCGTGTTTTCGTGGCCAAGCGTTGGTGATCAACCACGAGTAAACTCTTCAGAAGCTTTTTTCCGCATCTTTATTCGTTTCACGACGCACTGCTGGAAATCTTGTAGAGTAATTATTTGCTCTGCATACCTCGAGAGTTGTGTCTCGCTTATAAGACCAGCCAAGACTCGTATTTGAAAAACTTATGGTGCAATACTTTTGTTATACTTTTTATCATCACGAAAAAGAAATATTAAGAGTTGAGTAATAAATGAAATTTGTTCAAGTTTATTTATTTTCAGAAAAGTTGCTGGTCAGCAATGTGTCAATTTAAAAGATAATCAATAGTTCAGGTTTCAAATGTTATGTTTGTGGAATATTCTACAATTTGAACAAGAGTTTTTCCTGCGAATGTTTTAAAACGATGAAGCAGTTGTTTACGAGCAGTCTTTCGAGTAATATCTCAGTTTAAAAGAACTATCTAATGATCTTGTAATTGTCTTTAATTAAGATATTTCCTACAATTTGAATATCTTGCTCAACAGTTTTGGTATCGAGACACACTGAACTGTGTTTTAGAATTTAACTTAAGAGCAAACATTATTTATATGCGAGTACACGTTCGAATAATTTAGAAAAATAACGAAATCGTCGCGTTAATTAATTAACGCTAAGAACTTTCTATTAGGTTGGTGCAAAAGAAATGTTGGTTTCAAATCGATTAAAAAAAAAAAACATTATGGTCGTTTAAAATCGATGGTATTAATTGAAATAAGAATCATTAGCATCAGTAGAACGTTGCCAACGAGATGCAAGTTTATTTATGCCGTTAAGGTAAAATTTCGGGTTTTTGAAGGCGATGAAAGCATCCAAGTTTATGGCGTTGAAGGCATCCTCTTGGTTTCTCAAGTATTTCTTTGAAGCTTTCAGACTTGTGGATTTGAGTTTTGAAGCTATGAGATCAGAAGTTTTCAGTTTTGAAGCTCTAAGATCTGGAGCTTTGAATTTGAAGTCCTGAACTTTGAAACTTTTAGAGTTGAAGCTCTGAAAGTTGAAGCTTTGAGTTTTTAAGCTCTAAGATCTGAAGCTTTGAGATTTGAAGCCCTGAACTTTGAAACTTTTAGAGTTGAAGCTCTGAAAGTTGAAGCTTTGAGTTTTTAAGCTCTAAGATCTGAAGCTTTGAGATTTGAAGCCCTGAACTTTGAAACTTTTAGAGTTGAAGCTCTGAAAGTTGAAGCTCTGAGAGTTGAAGCTCTGAAATGTGAAGCTTTGAGTTTTTAAGCTCTAAGATCTGAAGCTTTGAGATTTGAAGCCCTGAACTTTGTAGCTTTGAGAGTTGAAGCTTTGAGTTCTAAAGTTTTCAGTTCTGAAGCTCTGAAATGTGAAGCTTTGAGTGTTGAAGCTCTGAGTTTTCAAGCTTTTAGAGTTCAAGCTCTGAGTTTTCAAGCTTTTAGTGTTCAAGCTCTGAATTTCTAAGGTTTGAAAGTGTTTTTTTGAGAGTTTAAATTATCAATATTATATATATAATTATATTTATTTAAAAGTCTGTTCAAATTTCAATGATAAAGTTCATAGTAATATATCAATCTTCTCATTTACACTTATCACTTGTTCATTTCAGGCCACCAGTCTTTTAAAAAAAGCAGAGGGTGTGGTAACGCTGACAGTGTGCAATCCAAATCAGAAGAAAGTCGCCAAAGAGGAAGAGGACAGAGCGAAAGGCATCATTCCTGAGTCTGCAGGTAAATGAGCCTTTATTTTGACAGTAGCCTATGTAGCAAGATTTCTAAGCTTAAATTTTCAGAGCTCAGGGTTCCTAAACTTAAATTTTCAAAGCTCAAGCTTTCTAAACGCAAGCTTTCTAAGCTTAAGTTTTCTCAGCTCAAGGTTCTTAAAATTCAATTTTTAAAGCTTAAACTTTCTAAGCACAAGGTTTCTAAGCTTAAGTTTTCAAAGCTCAAGCTTTCTAAGTGGATGGTTTCTAAGCTTAAGTTTTCAAAGTTCAATCTTTCTAAGCGCAAGGTTTCTAAGCTTAAGTTTTCAAAGCTCAAGCTTTCTAAGTGCAATATTTCTAAGCTTAAGTAATCTAAGCTCAATCTTTCTAAGGGCAAGGTTTTCAAGCTTACGTTTTTTAAGCTCAATCTTTCTAAACTTAAATTTATAAAGTTTAAGCTTCCTAAGCGCAAGGTTCCTAAGCTTAAGTCTTCTACGTTCAAGGTTCTTAAGCTAAATTTTCAAAGCTTAATTTTTCTAAACGCAAGATTTTTAAGCTTAAGTTTCCTAAGCTCAATCTTTTGAAGCACAAGGTTTCTAAGCTTAAATTTTCTAAGCCCAATCTTTCTAAGCGCAAGGTTTCTAAGCTTAAATTGTCTAAATTCAATCGTTTGCGCAAGATTTCCAAGCTTAAATTTTCTAAGCAAGTTCAATCCTCCTAAGCTTAAATTTTCCAAGTTCAATCTTCCTAAACTTACATTTTCAAAGCACAAGGTTCCTAAGCTGAACTTCTTAATATCCCTGAAAATACATTCTGCACTCTGATTTGACATAATAATTCAGCGGCAGGAGCTGGTGGTACAGCCGCTTCACCTGCTGCTCCTCGCAAAGAACCTGAGAAGCCACCAGAACCAGAACCACCGCAGGATCCAAAAGATTGCAAGATCGTACCTGGAAAGGACACTACGATAGAGTTCCAGAAGGATAAGGATAAGGGCATCGGATTTATTATAGCTGGTGGATCCGACACACCATTGGTAAATCTTTTGAACTGTCGCTCTTCAACAAATAATCACTATTTGAATTTAATTAATAGTCGATGTGGTCAAAGAGTAAGAATAATTTAAGGAGCTTATTCGTTAAATTATTTTTAATTCACTCAGAAGATTAAATGTAACAATATTATAGTTACATTGTAATTTTAGAAAGTTTCAAGGGTTTTTTTCTGATTTAATGAATACACACTGACAGAATTGCTCTTGTGAATGTGACTAGTATTTCTTAATTGTTGAATCATTTGTTATCTATTTTTAATTAGCTCAGAAGATTACACACAACGATATTATAGTTACATTGTAATTTTGAAAAGTTTCAGTAGTTTCTTCTGATTTAATGGCTGTACATTCACAGAATTTCTCAGAAGTTCATTTGTTAAATATTCTTAATCAGCTCAGAAGATTAAACATAATAATATTATAGTCATATTGCAATTTTAGAAAGTTTCGAAGCTTTCTTCTGATTTAATGGATGTATATTCACAGAATTTCTTTTGTGAACGAAACTAGTAATTACTTAATTGTTGAGTATTGCTTAATTTGTTATCTATTCTCCTCAGAAGATTAAATATAACAATATTATGGTTACATTGTAGTTTTAGAAAGTTTCAAAGGTTTTTTTCTGATTTAATGAATGCACATTCACAGAATTTCTATTGTGAACGAGACTAGTAATTACTTAATTGTTGAGAATTACTTAATTTGTTATCTATTCTTAATTTACTCAGAAGATTAAACATAACAATATTATAGTTACATTGTAATTGTAGAAAGTTTCAATGCTTTTTTCTGATTTAATGGATGTACATTCACTGAATTTCTCTTATGAATGTGAAAAATATTACTTAATTGTTGAGTATTACTTAATTTGTTATTATTCTTAATTTACTCAGAAGATTAAATATGTCAATATTATAGTTACATTGTAATTTTGGAATGTTTCAATGCTTTCTTCTAATTTAATGGATGTACATTCACAGAATTTCTCTTGTGAATGTGAAAAATATTACTTAATTGTTGAGTATTACTTAATTTGTTATCTATTCTTAATAAGCCCAAAAGATTACACATAACAATATTATAGTTATGTTGTAATTTTAGACAGTTTCAATGTTTTCTTCTGATTTAATGAATGCACATTCACAGAATTTCTATTGTGAACGAGACTAGTAATTACTTAATTATAATTATTAACCCTTGGCACTCAGAAAAGCCCTCCGAGAGGATTACAGAAGTTAAACTAGCTCAGTTGAAGGTTGAATACCATCGATCTTGTCCTTCGACAATTCAAAATCGAATTTACCTTCACTCGAGCTAATTTCAAGTCCTGCATCTATTCATGTATTATCTAAGCAACGTAGAACTGAGAAAACTGACATAGAAATTGAGAAAAACTATCGCACTACTTGGAATTCTGAGGCATGGAGACTGATGAGCTAATTTCAAATCCTGAATCCATTTCTGTACTATGTAAAGATCTTTGAAACGTAGAAATTAAGAAGAACTATCGCACTATTTGGAATTCTGAGACGTAGAAACTGAAAAGAACCATCATCGTGTCGCTTGGAACTATGAGACGTAGAAACTGAGTTTCAAAACTTATAATTAGTCGACGAGAGAACTTAAATTGCCACGTGAAACGTTGTACTGACCAGAAACCTCGAGTGCCTCTCAAGTGCGAAGGGTTAAGAGAAATACAGAACAGTGCGCCAGTATTTAACGTGGAACCATAATTTATTTTGCTCGATTTCAGAAAGGAGTGTTCATCGTTGAAGTGTTTCCGGATGGAGCAGCAGATAAAGATGGCAGATTGCAAGCTGGTGACCAGATACTCGAGATGTGCGGTCAGAGCTTCAAAGAGATGGAGCACGATAACGCTCACGCAGCTGTGCTGAAAGCTTCTGGGACTGTTAGTCTTATTTTCAGGCTAGACTTAACGAAAAGCTCTTACGCTTGATTTTCATTACCTTGGCGTATTATATATGTAGTATATAATCTCTTGACGTTGACCTTGTATTATATTATATAGAGTGTTTAATAACTGATGGTGCAAACGAAAACGAGGTGATTGTAGATGAAAAAACAAGTAGAGAATGAAGTAGAAGAATGAAAGATGTAGAAATTGAAAAGCACCATTGCATTGTTTGGAATTATGAGGCGTGGAGACTTAAAAGGACCATCATCGTGCTGCTTAGAACCTTAAAACACAGAAACATAGAAACTTATAGTTTCAAAGATATTTGTATATATGAGCACCCTGTATGTATGACCTCTTGATGTTGACTTTATATATATAATATTATTAGTATTTATTCTATATATTAGTATTATATTATATAGAGTGTTTAATAACTGATGAACTTGATAACTGGTAACTTGATAACTGGTAAAAACGAAAAAGGGTTGATTGTAGATGAAGAAATAAGTTGAGAATGTAGAATAATGAAAGATGTAGGAATTGAGAAGAACCATCATTGCAGTGCTTGGAACTTTGAGACATAGAAACTGAAAAGAACCATTATGTTTCTTGCAACTTTGAGACATAAAAACTAAAAGTAACCATTGCACTACTTGGAAATTTGAGACATAGAAATTGAAGAGTACTATAATCGCGGAGCTTAGTACTCTGAGGAGAAGAAATTGAGAAGAACCATCGCACTTTTTCGAACTTTGAGATACAAATTAAAAAGTACTATAGCACTGCTTGGAACTTTGAGATAGAAATTAACAAGTATATTACAGCGGTGCTTGGAACTTTGAGACATAGAAATTTAAAAGCGCTCCATTTCACTGCTAAGGAACTTTGAGACATAGAAATTGGGAAAAATCATCGCACAATTTGGCATTTTGAGACGTAGAACATTGAGAAGAACCATCACGTTTCTTGGAACTTTGAGACATAGAAATTGGGAAGAACCATCGCACAGTTTGGTATTTAGAGACGTAGAACATTGAGAAGAACCATAGCACTGCTTGGAACTTTGAGATAGAAATTAAAAAGAACCATCGCAGTGCTTGGAACTTTGAGACATAGAAATTGGAAAAAACCATCGTGTTGCTTGGAACTTTGAGATAGAAATTAAGAAGTATATTACAGCACTGCTAGGGACTTTGAGACATAGATATTGAGAAGAATCATCGCAAAGCTTGGAATTCTGGGGTTTAGAAATTGAGAAGAAACATTGTAGTACTTGGAACTTTCAGACGTAGAAATTGAGAAGAAACATTCCAAGTAGTACTTGGAACTTTCAGACGTAGAAATTGAGAAGATCCATCGCGCTACTTGGAAGTTTAAGATATATAAATTGAAAAGTGCCATCGCGCAGCTTAAAACTTTGAGATATAAAAATTAAAAAGCGCCATTGCACTGCTTGGTACTTTGAGACATAGAAATTCATACGCGAAGATCAAGAAAATCAAGCGTGGGTGCTTTTCAGAAGCTTATCCTTATTTTCCTGTTATTCATATAAATCTACCAATTTAATTCCAATATACACTTACAGCTCAAAAATGAAACAAAAATATATGGTTGTATAAAAACCTATGCATATTCATCACATTTTGGCGGAGTGCATAAATACAGAACGTATTTTTTTCTTTTTTTATGTAAATATATGCCTTTCTCAGTTGCACAACCCATTGAAAAACTAAAAAATGAAATATTCACACTCCATATGTTCTTTCTGTACTTTCAAAAATTTAACACACCTGGTTTTTATTGAATTTTTCTAAAATTATACTTATATGAATTATATTTTTTACTTATACGAATTATTTTCATATTTATATGAAACTATAATTATGAAATTTAATAAACAGCTATTATATTTAAAAACTTTGATGCTCCAATTAGACAAAAATTGTAAAACCAAGTTCCTTTTCAAAAACAAGAAGGAAGAAGAAAATGAAACACTTATGAAAATTATTTATTAATCCTTCGGAAACTAAATAGAGAAGAATTCTTTTTACCAAAAATACATCTTGAAAGAAATTACAAAAATTGAAAGAAAAAAAAAGAAGAAAAATTCTATCGCTCTTATTTATTGGACCAATTACTGTCCACAAGAAAACCAAATCTTCGCAAAGTCTTCATTTCTGATTACCAAAATTAGTGCATTAACAACTGTAACGCTTTTTCAGATCACAATGCTGGTGCATCGACACGAGAAAGCAGAGGAAGAAATAGACGTCGAATTGCAGAAGAAATCAGGCAAAGGAGTTGGCCTCTGTCTAACGGGTTACAAAAGTGGCAAAGGAGCATACGTGTCAGACCTAGTACGTACATTGAATGAAATAATACATCTAAAAACTCTTCTAACATTGCTTTCTACACTTTAATCCTTCAATAACTTAAAAAGATGTTACGTTCTTTTTTTTTAACAGTTTTATTGCTCTCTGTGGTTCGTTTAGTTACCTGATGGATGAAACGATACATCTAAAATCTCTTCTAACACTGCTTTCTACACTTTAATCCTTCAATAATTTAAAAAGATGTTACGTTCTTTTTTTTTAACAGTTTTATTGCTCTCTGTGGTTCGTTTAGTTACCTGGTGGATGAAACAATACATCTGAAAACTCCTCTAATGTTGCTTTTTAGACTTTTAATCCTTCAACCACCTAAAAAGAAATTTCATTCTTTCGTTTTAACACTTTTATTGTTCTCTGTGGTTTGTTTAGTTACCTGGTGGATGAAAAAATACATCCAAAAACTCCTCTAAGATTGCTCTTTACATTTTAATCCTTCAACATTCTAAAAAGATATTTAGTTGTTTCTTTTTTACATTTTTATTGTTCTCTGTGGTTCGTTTAGTTACCTGGTGGATGAAAAAATACATCCAAAAACTCCTCTAACACTTTCATTCTTCAACCATTTAAAAAAAACATTCTTTCTTTCTTTTTAACACTTTTATTGGTTTTTTGGTTCATTTAGTTACCTGGTGGATGAAACAATATATCTAAAAACTTCGCTAACATTGCTCTTTACACTTTAATCCTTCAATAATTTAAAAAGATGTTACGTTCTTCCTTTTTAACAGATTTATTGCTCTCCGTGGTTCGTTTAGTTACCTGGTGAATGAAACAATATATCTAAAAACTCTTCTAACATTGCTGTTTAGACTTTAATCCATCAATAATTTAAAAAGATGTTACGTTCTTCCTTTTTAACAGTCTTATTGGTCTCCGTGGTTCGTTTAGTTACCTGGTGAATGAAAAAATACATCTAAAAACTCTTCTAACATTGCTTTTTAGACTTTAATCCATCAATCATTTAAAAAGATGTTACGTTCTTCCTTTTTAACAGTCTTATTGGTCTCCGTGATTCGTTTAGTTACCTGGTGAATGAAACAATATATCTAAAAACTCTTCTAACATTGCTCTTTACACTTTAATCCTTCAATAATTTAAAAAGATGTTACGTTCTTTCTTTTTAACAGTTTTATTGGTCTCTGTGGTTTGTTAAGTTACCTGATAGATGAAAAAATACATCTAAAAACTCCTCTAACATTGCTCTTTACACTTTTATTGCTCTCTGTGGTTTGTTTAGTTACCTGGTGGATGAAACAATATAAAAATCTAAAAACTCCTTTAACATTGCTTTTTAAACTTTAATCCTTCAACTATTGAAAAAGATATTTAGTTCTTTCTTTTTAACAGTTTTAATACTCTCTGTGGTTCGTTCAATTACCCGGTGGATGAAAGAATATGTTTAAAAACTTTTTTAATGTTGCTCTTTACACTTTAATCCTTCAATCTTTTAAAAGATGTTGTGTTCTTTCTTTTTAACACTTTTATTGGTTTTTTGGTTCATTTAGTTACCTGACGGATGAAACGATACATCTAAAAACTCTTCTAACACTGCTTTCTACACTTTAATCCTTCAAGAACTTAAAAAGATGTTACGTTCTTCCTTTTTAACAGTTTTATTTGTCTCCGTGATTCGTTTAGTTGCCTGGTGAATGAAACAATATATCTAAAAACTCGTCTAACATTGCTTTTTAGGCTTTAATCCTTCAACTATTTAAAAATATATTTAGTTCTTCCTTTTTAACGGTTTTATTGTTGTCTGTGGTTCGTTTAGTTACCTGGAGGTAGCGCTTTGGAGAGTGGTAAAATCTGCAAAGGGGACCGAGTGGTTGCAGTTGGTGGCCAGGATGTTCGAGAAGCCCCAGTAGGGGACATTGCGGTCCATGTGAAAATTTCAAACCCGGTGCAATTGAAGCTGGCTAGGTTCAAGTCCGCTAAGCAATGACAGGTAAATTAATTGGTACAATCTGTCAGAGAACTCTTTATTAGTTCCTTTAGAAAACTTTAATATCTGTGGCGAAAATTCTCTTAAAAAAAAATTGCAAACTTTTTAACATCTTGAAAGGGGTCTTTAAAATTAGAAATTTTATCATTTGTAGTATAAATTCTTTGAAAAAAAAATTGAATACTTTCTACTATCTTAAAAGAAATTTCAAACATTAAAAACTTTAATATTTATTATAGAAATTCTGTTAAGCAAAAATTTAATACTTTATAACATCTTGAAAGAAATTTCTAAAATTGAGAATTTTAATATTTGTGGTAAAAATTGTCCTGAAAAAAAAATTGAATACTTTTTTACACCTTGAAAGAAATTTCTAAAATTAGAAATTGTAACATTTATAGTAGAAATTCTCTTAGAAAGAAATTAAATACATTTTACCATCTTGAAAGAAATTTAAAAAATTGAATAATTTTTATCCCGAAAGAACTTTTATATATTATATATAATTTATCCTAATTAATTTCAATCCATTTCTAAAATTGAGAACTTTAATATTTGTGGTAAAAATTCACTTGAAAAAAATTAAATACTGTCCACCTTCTTAAAAGAAGTATATAAAATTGAAAACTTTAACATTTGTGGCAAGAATTCTCTCAAAAAAAATTAAATACTGTCGACCATCTTAAAAGAAATATATAAAATTAAGAACTTGTAATAGAAAATATTTATTATAAATGTTATTAGAGAATTATTCATGCACTAAAATTCTTATACGAACCCCCAGACTAAACTTAATCAAAATGAAACATACAGATTATTATTATTTATTGTACAATTTATTATTAATATATTATTATTTATTATTAACATATTATTATATGATTTATCCTAATTAATTTCAATCTATTTCTATAATTGAGAACTTTAATATTTATAGTAGAAATTCTCTTAAAAAAATATTAAACACTTTTTAGTATCCAGAAAGAAATTTCTAAAATTGAAAACTTTAATATTTGTAGTAGAAATTCTTTTTAAAAAAATTGAAAACTTTAATATTTGTAGTAGAAATTCTCTTAAAAAGAAATTAAATACTTTTTAGAATCTTGAAAGAGATTTCTAAAATTGAAAACTCTAATATTTATAGTAAAAATTCTCTTTAAAAGATATTAAATACTTTTTATAATCTTGAAAGAAATTTCTAAAATTGAAAACGTTAATATATATAGTAGTAAGTCTTTAAAAAAAAAATTGAATGCTTTCTACTATCTTGAAAAAAATTTCTAAAATTGAAAACGTTAATATATGTAGTAGTAAGTCTTTAAAAAAAAAATTGAATGCTTTCTACTATCTTGAAAAAAATTTCTAAAATTGAAAACGTTAATATATGTAGTAGTAAGTCTTTAAAAAAAAAATTGAATGCTTTCTACTATCTTGAAAAAAATTTCTAAAATTGAAAACGTTAATATATGTAGTAGTAAGTCTTTAAAAAAAAAATTGAATGCTTTCTACTATCTTGAAAAAAATTTCTAAAATTGAAAACTTCAATATTTATAGTAGAAATTCTCTCAAAAATAAATTACATACATTTCACCATCTTGAAAGAAATTTCTAAAATTCAAAACTTCAATATTTATATTAAATATCCCTTAAAAATTCCTTTTAAGAGAAGAATTGAACACTTTTTACCATCTTTAAAGAAATTTCTAAAATTGAAAACTTTAATATTTGCAGTAGAAATTCTCTTAAAAATAAATTACATACATTTCACCATCTTGAAAGAAATTTCTAAAATTCAAAACTTCAATATTTATATTAAATATCCCTTAAAAATTCCTTTTAAGAGAAGAATTGAACACTTTTTACCATCTTTAAAGAAATTTCTAAAATTGAAAACTTTAATATTTGTAGTAGAAATTCTTTAAAATAAAAAAATTGAATACTTTTTACCATCTTAAAAGAAATTTCTAAAATTGAAAACTTTAATATTTGCAGTAGAAATTCTTTAAAAAAAAAATTGTATACTTTTTACCATCTTAAAAGAGAGAGAAATTTTTCTATACTATTATACAATGTACCCAAATTAATTGCACTCTATTCCCAAAATCTGTTCCAGGGTTCTGCAGGCGGAACTCTGAAGACAAAAGCAAGGATTCGCGTGAGAATTCCCATCAGAAGTCATGGACTCTAGTGTGATATAACTGACTATACCAAAAGTAACTATACTACTACTGTTTACTATAAGTTATTCTAACTCTAGACGAAGAAAGAAAAGGATACCAAAGAGTCGATCGTATTGTATAGCGATAATCATCATCCGAGCAATGCAAAAATTCGGATACGATCCGATCAAACGTTTCTAGTCCCGTTTCCAAAGAGAAAAAAAAACGTTTTCAACTGTCGCACGCGATTTTATAGCATCAGAACACACACCAGAAGCAAAAAGAATGCACGATCGATCCACTCAGCGTCGCGTTCAAATAGATTTAGAGAGGCGATCGTAAAATATCGCGTCTGCCAGCGTTCGAAAATCGCTGAGTGGTCGACTCGAGTATTCTCGCGACACCCGTTATATACACTTATTAAAATTAACGACACAGAGTATTTATGCAGTTAGAAGCGGTTTATTGTAATCGACACGTGGACTTAAGGTCGTGGCGAACGTTTTCAAGCTCTGGATGGCGGATCAAACTTGAGGAATTGGATTTGGAGTTTTAGTTTTTATTTGATGGACTCTGGTTTGTCCCTTTTTCTATTATTTTGTTAAATAATACGTCTTCTACTTTATAGAAGATTAATTTTAATTTTTCTGGTCTTTTTCTTTTTCTCTGTTATTCTTTTAAAGAATAAATAAACTTTTTAAACTTGAGGAACATGATTTAGAGTCTACTTTTAAACTTGAGGAACTAGATTTGGAGTTTTAGTTTTTATTTGATGGACTCTGATTTGTCCCTTTTTCTATTATTTTGTTAAATAATACGTCTTCTACTTTATAGAAGATTAATTTTAATTTTTCTGGTCTTTTCCTTTTTCTCTATTATTCTTTTAAAGAATAAATAAACTTTTTAAACTTGAGGAACATGATTTAGAGTCTACTTTTAAACTTGAGGACCTTGATTTAGAGTTTATAAGTTTTATTTGATCGATTATGGTTTGCCTTTTTTTCTATTACTTTTTTTTTTAATAAGAAGTGCTTTATTAAGATTAATTTCAGCTTTTCTGATTTTTCTTCTTTTTTCTATTATTTTTTTAAAAAATAAATGAACTTTTTAAACTTGAGGAACATGATTTAAAGTTTATAAGTTTTGTTTGATTGAGTCTGGTTTGACTGTTTTTCTACCATTTTGTTAAATAATAAGTCTTCTATACTTTATAGAAGATTAATTTTAATTTTTCTGGTTTTTCTCTTTTTCTTTATTATTTTTTTAAAGAATAAATAAACTTGTTGACTTTGGAGGAACAAAATTTAGAGTCTACTTTTAAACTTGAGAAACAAGATTTAGAGTTTAATTCTAAACTTGAGGAACAAGATATAGAGTTTAGAAGTTTTATTTGATCGAGTCTGATTTGTCCCTTTTTCTATTATTTTTTTTTTAATCAGTACTTTCTAGAAAATTAATTTCAATTTTTCTAGTTTTTCTCTTTTTCTATTATTCTTTCAAATAATAAATAAATTTTTTAAACTTGAGGAACAAGATTTAGAGTTTATAAGTTTGTTTGATCGATTCTGGTTCGTCTCTTTCTTTATTATTTTTGTTTAAATAATAAGTCTTCTACTTTACAGAAGATTAATTTTGATTTCTCTGCTTTTTCTCTTTTTCTATTATTCTTTCAAATAGTAAATAAACTTTATGACTTTTGAGGAACAAGACTTAGAGTTTCATTTTTATTTTATGGATTCTGGATTATCTCTTTTTCTTTATTATTCTTTTAAATAAAAAATATTTTGTAGAAGGTTGATTTTAATTTGATCAATTTTGAGAAACTTTGAATCTTATTTTTTTAAATAATTAATATTTTATAGGAGATTAATTTCAATTTGATCAATTGTGTGAAATTTTGATTTACCTCTTTTTCAACTATTTTTTTCTGGACAGTAAACATTTATTTCTAGAAAAAGCTTATTTTGTAAAAAAGAAACAGAATTTGAAAAATACAGTTCATTGCTAGAAGAGATGATATTCTGAGGAAAACAAACTTTCGTATGAAATCATTTCAACATTCTTCTGAAAAATAATATAGAAATTTTGTGAAATGAAGCTTTTTAACCATTTTGTAGCAAACGTAAAATATTTTAATGATCGTTGCCTAAAGTTGGATGGTGCTCGTCAAATTTTTATATTTCAGAAATATTCTTGAGTATAAAAAAAAATTGCCAATCTCCGTTTTAAACCAAAATTATAAGTTTCTGAGGTCCATTTATGGAGTGGTTAATATTTGCCATGGTTAACATTTTCTATGGTTGATATTTGCAATAATTAAATTCTGCAATGATTTATATTTGCAATAATTAACTTTTGCAATGATTTATATTTGCAATGTTTAACTTTTGCAGAGGTTAATATTAGCAATTGTTAATATTTGCAATAGTGAACTTTTGCAATAATTTATATTTGCCACAGTTAACTTTTGCAATAGTCAGCTTCTGCAGTGGTTAATGTTTGCAATAATTAACTTTTGCACTGGTAAATATTTGCAGTAGTTCACTTTTGCAACAGTTAACTTTTACAATGATTTATATTTGCAAAGGTTAATATTTGTAATGTTTAAAATTTGCAATTGTTAATATTTGCAATAATTAAATTCTGCAATGATTTATATTTGCAATAATTAACTTTTGCAATGATTTATATTTGCCATGTTTAACTTTTGCAGAGGTTAATATTAGCAATTGTTAATATTTGCAATAGTGAACTTTTGCAATAATTTATATTTGCTACAGTTAACTTTTGCAATAGTCAGCTTCTGCAGTGGTTAATGTTTGTAATAATTAACTTTTGCACTGGTAAATATTTGCAGTAGCTCACTTTTGCAACAGTTAACTTTTGCAATAGTTAACTTTTACAATGATTTATATTTGCAAAGGTTAATATTTGTAATGTTTAAAATTTGCAATTGTTAACATTTGCAATATTTAATATTTGCAAGCCAAAAATCTTCCACGATCTCTTCTCAAAAACTCTCCAACATCTTTCTTATTATTAAAATTCTCTTCTTAACTATTCCCATTAATTCTCTCACAAATTATTCCCAAAATAATTAATATATACATCCAATACTCCAATGTTCTCAATAATTAAAATATTTCAAATACTTAAGTTAACTTTTCAACTGCTCAAAATGAAAACTAACAAAACCAATCTAAACCTTTAATAATTAAACTTAACTATGTTGTTCTATATATAAGTATTTAGAAGAAAATTGAAAAGTGTAACTTTTTAACTCAGTTCAAAATGAAAACTAACAACCCTATTCGAACCTTTAATAATTAAATTTAACCATATTGATCTATATATAAGCGTTCAGAAGAAAATTGAAAGATGATGAAGTCCAACAGGACCAAAATAAGTGAAAGTAAAATGACGATGAACCAAGATAACTAAAATCAACACTCATAAGTCTCGTTTCTCAAGTTTTTTCCTGCGTCCAGACCATTCCAACCGTGTCTTCGTACGAACAGAGAATATTTCGCTTGTACCTTTCGTATCACTTTAGTTTAAGTTAGAAGAATTAGAAATTTAGGGTAGCATTTAGCGCTCGACAAACTGTCGGTACAAAAAGAGAGAAGAAACGAGGCGCAGCCATTCATGCGAGGCGAAAAAAGCAGAAATAAGAAAGCTAAATGCCAGACGGAAGCATTTCTTCTGGAAGAATTCGAATAAACCAGCGATCGAACCTCCTTGCACTTGTTTTTACTTTGTACAACGTGGCATTTAATTTTGTGAAGTGAAAAATTTGAAGAGAACGACAAGGTCGTTTAGAAAAATCGCTCGATGGAATTGGTTGAGAGGCTAGACTGGCTTGTTGATCGCGAGTAGGTCAATTTATCCTATTATCCTAGTCATTAGCGTAGAATCATCGAGGAGGCGAAGCGTATACGTTGAGATGCGATGAGAGAGAGGTTGTAAGGGTTTGTTGTTGGCCATTCTGGTCGATGCGTGCGAACGTTTCCGCTTGAGTTTTCTTGTGAATGCAGAGAGTTGAAGATTTGAGAGCTGAAACACTGAGATTTGAAGCTTAGAGAGTTGAAGTTCTGATCTTTGAAGGTTTGAGAGTTGAAGGTATGGGATTTCAAATTTTCAATTCTGAAGCTTTGACAGTTTAAGTTCTAAGCTTTGAAGCTTTTAGAGTTGAAGCTCTGAGCTTTACAGCTTTGAGAGTTGAAGTTCTGAACTTTGAAGGTTTGAGAGTTAAAGTTATGCGATTTCAAATTTTCAGTTCTGAAGCTCTGAGCTCTGAAGCTTTGAGAGTTTAAATTCTAAGCTTTGAAGCTTTCAGAGTTGATGTTCTGATCTTTAAAGGTTTGAGAGTTGAAGTTATGGGATTTGAAGTTTTCAGTTCTGAAGCTCTGAGATCCGAAGATTTGAGAGCTGAAACACTGAGATTTGAAGCTTTGAGAGGTGAAGTTCTGAAATTTGAAGGTTTGAGAATTGAAGCTCTGAGATCTGAAGTTTTCAGTTCTGAACTTTCGAGATTTAATGCTTTGGGAGGTGAAGCTCTGAGAGTTCAAGTTCTGGGCTTTGAAGCTTTGAAAGTTCAAGTTCTGAATTTTGAAGCTTTGAGAGTTGAAGCTATGAGTTCTGAAGTCTTCGGTTCTGAAGCTCTGAAATCTGAAATTTAGGGAGTTGAAGCCCTAAGCTCTGAAGCTTTTAGAGTTGAAGCTCTGAACTTTGAAGTTTTGAGAGTTGAAGCTCTGAACTTTAAAGCTTTGAGCTTTGAAGCTAGCTTCGAGCATCGAAGTCCCAGTGAAAGATTAAAGGAGAATTTCATCTTTCGTTAATTTCGATGCTCGAGTTCCTCTTCGTGTTAGAGCTGCGTAGAGTTTTAATTACCTTGTATAGCACGCGAACGATTAACAGTAGTCCAGTGATCGAGTCTATACAGGTTGATCCGTTTTTTAATGATGTTCCAAAATGGCAGAAGACGATTGAACTGGAATTCTGCAATATGTTATTATTAAAGTTCTCTTCTTACTATTAAAATTATAATTAATTTTTCTACATATCAGTTTCAAAATGTTTACATTGGTTATTATTTGCCATAGTTAATATTTTCAATAGTCAACCTCTGCAGTGGTTAATATTTGCAATGGTTAACTTTTGCCGTAGTTGACATTTCCAGTGGTTAACTTTTGCAATAGTTAATTTTTGTAATGATTAATAATAGCAATAGTTAACTTCTGCGATGATTAATATCTGTAATGTTTAATATTTGCAATATTTAACTTTTTGCAGTCGTTAATATTTGCAATAGTTAACTTTTGCAATGATTTATATTTGCAATAATTAATATTCGTAACGTTAAAAATTTGCAGTGATTAACTCTTACAATGTTTTATATTTGCAATGGTTATCATTTGCTATATATAATATTTGCAATAGTTAACTTCTGTAATGTTTAATATTTGTAATGTTTAACTTTTGCAGTGGTTAATATTTGCAAATGTTTAATATTTGTAATGGTTAATAATAGCAATAGCTAAATTCTGCGATGGTTAATATTTGCAGTAATTAACTTTTGCAATGGTTCTTGTTTACAATGATTAATATTTGTAATGTTAAAAATTTGCAGTGGTAAACTCTTACAATGGTTAATATTTGTAATGGTTAACATTTGCAATAATTAACTTTTGGAAATGGTTAATATTTGTAATGATTAATAATAACAATATTTAACTTCTGCTATGGTTAACATTTGCAATAGTTAATAATAACAATAATTAGCTTCTGCAATAGTTAACTTTTGCAATGACTTATATTTGCAATAATTAATACTCGCAATTTTAGAAATTTGCAGTGGTTAACTCTTACAATGTTTTATATTTGCAATGGTTATCATCTGCAGTAATTAACTTTTGCAATTGTTAACGTATGCAATGGTTAATATTTGCAAATGTTTAATATGTGTAATGGTTAATAATAGCAATAGTTAACTTCTGCGATGGTTAATATTTGCAATAATTAAATTCTGCAATGATTTATATTTGCAATAATTAACTTTTGCAATGATTTATATTTGCAATGTTTAACTTTTGCAGAGGTTAATATTAGCAATTGTTAATATTTGCAATAGTAAGCTTTTGCAATAATTTATATTTGCTACAGTTAACTTCTGCAATAGTCAGCTTCTGCAGTGGTTAACGTTTGCAATAATTAACTTTTGCACTGGTAAATATTTTCAGTAGTTCATTTTTGCAACAGTTAACCTTTGCAATAGTTAATTTTTACAATGATTTATATTTGCAATGATTAATATTTGTAATGTTAAAAATTTGCAGTGGTCAACTCTTGCAATGTCAAACTCTTACATGTCTAATATTTGCAATGGTTAACATTAACCGTAATTAACTTTTGGAAATGGTTAATATTTGTCATGGTTAATAATAATAATAATTAACTTCGGCAATTGTTAGTATTTGCAATTTTTAATATTTCCAATAGTTAACTGGTGCAATAGTTAATATTTGCAATAGTTAACTTTTCCAATGATTTACATTTGCAATGATTAATATTTGTAATTTTTAAAATTTGCAGTGGTAAACTCTTACAATGGTTCATATTTGCAATGGTTAACATTTACAATAATTAACTTTTGGAAATGGTTAATATTTATCATGGTTAATAATAACAATGATTATCTTCTGCAATGGTTAATATTTGTAATGGTTAATAATAGCAACAGTTAACTTCTGCGATGGTTAATATTTGCAATAGTTAACTTTTTCAATGGTTCTTGTTTGCAATGGTTAACATTTGCAATAAATAACTTTTGGAAATGGTTAATATTTGTCATGGTTAATAAGAATAATAATTAACTTCTGCAATGGTTAATATTTGCAAGTGTTTAATATCTGTAACGGTTAATAATAGCAACAGTTAACTTCTGCGATATTTGCAATAGTAACTTTTGCAATCCTTTATATTTGCAAAGGTTAACATTTGTAATGTTTAGAATTTGTAATGGTCAACTGATACAATGGTTAATATTTACAATAATTAACTTTTTCAATAGTTATATTTGCAATGGTTAACATTTGCAATGGTCAATAATAACAATAATTAACTTTTGCAATGGTTAACATTTGCAATAGTAACTTTTGCAATCATTTATATTTGCAAAGGTTAACATTTGTAATGTTTAAAATTTGTAATGGTCAACTGATACAATGGTTAATATTTACAATAATTAACTTTTTCAATAGTTATATTTGCAATGGTTAACATTTGCAATGGTCAATAATAACAATAATTAACTTTTGCAATGGTTAACATTTGCAATAGTAACTTTTGCAATCATTTATATTTGCAAAGGTTAACATTTGTAATGTTTAAAATTTGTAATGGTCAACTGATACAATGGTTAATATTTACAATAATTAACTTTTTCAATAGTTATATTTGCAATAGTTAACATTTGCAATGGTCAATAATAACAATAATTAACTTCTGCAATGGTTAACATTTGCAATATTAACTTTTGCAATCATTTATATTTGCAAAGGTTAACATTTGTAATGTTTAAAATTTGTAATGGTCAACTGATACAATGGTTAATATTTACAATAATTAACTTTTTCAATAGTTATATTTGCAATGGTTAACATTTGCAATGGTCAATAATAACAATAATTAACTTTTGCAATGGTTAACATTTGCAATAGTAACTTTTGCAATCATTTATATTTGCAAAGGTTAACATTTGTAATGTTTAAAATTTGTAATGGTCAACTGATACAATGGTTAATATTTACAATAATTAACTTTTTCAATAGTTATATTTGCAATGGTTAACATTTGCAATGGTCAATAATAACAATAATTAACTTTTGCAATGGTTAACATTTGCAATAGTAACTTTTGCAATCATTTATATTTGCAAAGGTTAACATTTGTAATGTTTAAAATTTGTAATGGTCAACTGATACAATGGTTAATATTTACAATAATTAACTTTTTCAATAGTTATATTTGCAATAGTTAACATTTGCAATGGTCAATAATAACAATAATTAACTTCTGCAATGGTTAACATTTGCAATATTAACTTTTGCAATCATTTATATTTGCAAAGGTTAACATTTGTAATGTTTAAAATTTGTAATGGTCAACTGATACAATGGTTAATATTTACAATAATTAACTTTTTCAATAGTTATATTTGCAATGGTTAACATTTGCAATGGTCAATAATAACAATAATTAACTTCTGCAATGGTTAACATTTGCAATAGTAACTTTTGCAATCATTTATATTTGCAAAGGTTAACATTTGTAACGTTTAAAATTTGTAATGGTCAACTGATACAATGGTTAATATTTACAATAATTAACTTTTTCAATAGTTATATTTGCAATGGTTAACATTTGCAATGGTCAATAATAACAATAATTAACTTCTGCAATGGTTAATATTAACTGCAATTGTTAATAATAACAATATTTAACTTCTGCAATGGTTAACATTTACAATATTTAAAATTTACAATAATTACCATACCAATTCAAAACGGATCAGCCTGCGAACACCAACACACACCTATAGTGTAATGCACAGTAGAGACTATACAGCTGCGTTCATAAAAGCTTACTTTTTCATTTCCATAGAACCACATCGAATTCAGATGATTACGAGTCCACGATCTAGTAAGATGTAGTCAATGAGATAGCGAAATTTCGTGGGGACGTTGAAATTGTGAATTATATATATATATATATACTGATCGCATAAATAATGAATACCTATTTATATACGCATACATCTGTACGTACGTGAAACTCGTGTATTTCTACACTGTCGATCAAAAGCACTTTGATTACAATTTGTCCAATCGAACGCCAGAGAACCGTGCACACCTTAATCTGTCACGATGATTTCTGTAAGATGAATATAAGATGTCTTACCTCAGGATTGGGATTCGAATTGAATGAGTAAAAAGAGAGAGAGAGAGAGAGAGAGAGAGAGAGAGAGGGTGAAGAATTGCAGAGAATGGAGAACGATTGAGAAATAAGTGGATGATTGTAGTTTTGGGAAGATTCGAGACACTTTGTTTTTCTGCTGTTTTCCAATTAGGACAAGTGAAACTTAAATTTTTCTGATTTTAAGTAATTATGGTTATTCTTATTTGTTTTCTTTTGTGTTATGCCCAAAATGGTTATGTATTGCAATAATTAACTTTTGCAATGGTTAATGTTTGCAATAGTTAAGTTTTGTGATGATTTATATTTGCTATAGTTAACATTCGCCATGGTTAATATTTGTAATTGTTAACTTCCGCAATGGTTAATATTTCCAATGGTTAACTTTTGCAATAGTTAAATTTTGCATTGATTTATATTTGCTATAATTAATTTTTGCAATGATTTATATTTGCAATGTTTAAAATTTGCAATAATTAACTTTTGCAATGATTTATATTTGTACTGTTTAACTTTTACAGTGGTTGATATTTGCAATGGTTAACTTTGGCAATGATTAATATTTTCACTAGCTAACTTCTGCAATGGTTAATAATTGCAATAGTTAGCTTCGGTAATGGTTAATATTTGTAAAGTTTAATATTTGCAATAGTTAACTTCTGTGATGATTAATAATTGCAATAGTTAACTTCTGTAATAGTTAATATTTGTAAAGTTTAATATTTGCAATGGTTAATATTTGCAACAGTTAACTTTTGCAATAGTTAACTTTTACACTGGAAAATATTTGCAATAGTTAACTTGTGCAATGGTTCATAATTGCAATTGTCAACTTCTGCAGTGGTTAATATTTGCAATATTTAAATCTCGCAATCATTAATATTTGCTATAGTTAACTTTTGCAATAATTAATATTTGCAATAGTCAACCTTTGCAATGATTTATATTTGCTATAGTTAACCTTTGCAATAGTTAATAATTGCAATGATTAATATTTGCAAGCAATCTAAAATTTCTTTTTAATAATTCTCCAATATCTTTTTCATTATTAAAGTTCTCCTTTTACTATTTTCATTAATTTTCTTTCATTTCAGTTCCAAAATGTTTTATTATATATGTGCAATTAGTTAATACTTGTAATGATTAACATTTACAAGCAACCTAAAATTTCTTTTTAATAATTTTCCAATATCTTTCTTATTATTAAAGTTGTCCTTTACTATTCTTACTAATTTTCTTTCCTATCAGTTCCAAATTTGTTAATGTTTGCAAATGGTTAATAGTTGTAATGATTAACATTTTAAATGGTTAATATTTGCAACCGATCTAAAATTTTTTCTTAATAATTCTTCAATATCTTTCTTATTCAAAGTTCTTTTCTTACTCTTCTTATTAATTTTCTTTCGTATCAGTTCCAAAATTGTTAATGTTTGCAGCAGTTAACTTTTACAATGATTAATACTTCCAATCAATTTAAAATTTTTTCTTAATAATTCTCCAACATCTTATTTATCATTAAACTTCTCTTCTCACTACTCTTACCAATTTTCTTTCACATTATTCCCAAAACGTTTAACATTTGCAAATGTTTAATTCTTGCAGTGATTAATATTTGCAGACAATCTAAAATTTCTTCTTAATAATTCTCTATTTTTTTTTTTTATTATTCTCCAATATCTTTTTTACTATTAAAGTTCCCTTTTTACTATTCTTATTAATTTTCTTCCATATAATTTCCAAAATGATTAATATTTGCAACAGTTAACTTTTGCAATGTTTAATACTTACAATCAATCTAAAATTCCTTCTTAATAATGCTCCAACATCTTTTTTATTATTAAAATCCCCTTCTTATTACTCTTATCAATTTACTTCCACGTTATTTCCAAAATGATTTATATTTGCAATAGTTAACTTTCGCATTGATTAATATTTACAATAGTCAACTTTTGCAATGTTTAATATTTACAATGATTAATATTTACAGGCAATCTAAAATTTCTTTTTAATAATTTTCCAAAATCTTTCTTATTATTAAAGTTTTCTTCTTAGTATTTTTATTAATTCTCTTTCATATCAGTTCCAAAATGGTTAATATTTGCTAATGGTTAATAGTTGCAGTGGTTAATATTTGCAAGCAATCTAAAATTTCTTCTTAGCTTTTTTAACTTTTGCAATAGTTAGTATTTGGAATGATTAATATTTGCAATAGTTAACTTCTGCCATGGTAAATATTTGTAATGTTTAATATTTGCAATAGTTAACTTCTGTAATGATTAAAATTGACAGTTAATCTAAAATTTTTTTCTTAATTATTCTCCGATATCTTTTTTATGACTAATTTTCTCTTCGTACTATTCTTATTAATTTTCTTTCACGTTATTCCCAAAATTTTTGACATTTGCAAATGTTTAATTCTTGCAGTGATTAATCTTTGCAAACAGTCTAAAATTTCTTCTTAATAATTCTCTATTTTTATTTATTATTCTCCAATATCTTTTTTACTATTAAAGTTCCCTTTTTACTACTCTTACCAATCTTCTCTCAAATTATTCCCAAATAGTCGACCAAAATCCAAACACTCAATCATTTACAACAGTCCACACATACAATGACTACCGTTATTTCTACTCAAAATCCAAAATATCTTCTCAAACAATCCTCCAAACATCTTCATTATAACCTGCAAGCAAAATATTTCAGTACACTTGAAAGAAAATTCACGTAGACGTACCCACGCACCATAAATCGCCTCCTCTATCGACGCAGATCGGAATCAGAGGCAATTCGCAACGACCAAACCGTTGCACCAAAGCCTTCGCGTCCATCTTCACCTTGCGTAACATCCTCGTGCAGCGATCGCGAGGCGTTGATTACAAAAAGAAAAAAAACGGAACAAGCGTTACGAAAAAGCGTGAAACATTTTTTGTAGAGGATCGAACGTGCGAGAGAGAGAGAGAGAGAGAGAGATAATTATAGAAGCTTAGATCTAGCGATATTGTATAATATTTGCAGATTAAATAGAATCCAGAGTACTGATTTGTACTCTGCAACGCCTTCGAAATTCGGGGAGCAATACAATCGAGCCACTATTCAAATAAACGACTCGAATTATTATTATTATTATTACCAGTAGTAGTGTTAGAAAGAGTAGAATGATTATTCATAATTTTATGCTCGTGGTTAACGATTATTGTCGTTATTATTGCGATTATATAATCGTTACACGGAGGATTGATTTGTGCATTGTTATTGCCAGATATTGATATTAAGAGAGATGGTTATTGGATTGATTCATTATTGGCCATTGTGGTTGATGTGTCTGTAAGTTCCTGCTTGAGTTTTTTTGTGAACGCAGAGAGTTTAAGCTTTGAGATTTGAAGCTGATGGAGTTAAGGCTTTGAACTTTGAAGCTTTCAGAGTTGGAGATAGAAGAACTGAAGTTTTCAGTTTTGAAGCTTTGAGATCTGAAACTTTGGGAGTTGAAGCTCTGAGTTTTGATGCTTTTAGAGTTGAAGATCTGAGAGTTGAAGCTCTGAGATTTGAAGCTTTCAGAGTTGAAGCTCTGAACTTTGAGGCTTTGAACTTTGAAGCTTTGAGAGTTGAAGATAGAAGAACTGAAGTTTTCAGTTTTGAAGCTTTGAGATCTGATGCTTTGGGAGTTGAAGCTCTGAGTTTTGATGCTTTTAGAGTTGAAGATCTGAGAGTTGAAGCTCTGAGATTTGAAGCTTTCAGAGTTGAAGCTTTGAACTTTGAGGCTTTGAACTTTGAAGCTTTGAGAGTTGGAGATATAGGATCTGAAGTTTTCAGTTTTGAAGCTTTGAAATCTGAAACTTTGGGAGTTGAAGCTCTGAGTTTTGATGCTTTTAGAGTTGAAGATCTGAGAGTTGAAGCTCTGAGATTTGAAGCTTTCAGAGTTGAAACTCTGAACTTTGAGGCTTTGAACTTTGAAGCTTTGAGAGTTGGAGATATAAGATCTGAAGTTTTCAATTTCGAAGCTTTGAAATCTGAAACTTTGGGAGTTGAAGCTCTGAGTTTTGATGCTTTTAGAGTTGAAGCTTTGAGAGTTGAAGCTTTCAGAGTTGAAGCTCTGAACTTTGAAGTTTTCAGATTTGAGGCTTTGAACTTTGAAGCTTTCAGAGTTGGGGATATAGGATCTGAAGTTTTCAGTTTTGAAGCTTTGAGATCTGATGCTTTGGGAGTTGAAGCTCTGAGTTTTGATGCTTTTAGAGTTGAAGATCTGAGAGTTGAAGCTCTGAGATTTGAAGCTTTCAGAGTTGAAACTCTGAACTTTGAGGCTTTGAACTTTGAAGCTTTGAGAGTTGGAGATATAGGATCTGAAGTTTTCAGTTTTGAAGCTTTGAAATCTGAATCTTTGGGAACTGAAGCTCTGAGTTTTGATGCTTTCAGAGTTGAAGATCTGAGTTTTGATGCTTTTAGAGCTGAAGATCTGAGATTTGAAGCTTTCAGAGTTGAAGCTCTGAACTTTGAAGCTTTCAGATTTGAGGCTTTGAACTTTGAAGCTTTCAGAGTTGGAGATATAAGATCTGAAGTTTTCAGTTTTGAAGCTTTGAAATCTAAAATTTTGGGAGCTGAAGCTCTGAGTTTTGATGCTTTTATAGTTGAAGATCTGAGATTTAAAGCTTTCAGAGTTGAAGCTCTGAACTTTGAAGTTTTCAGATTTGAGGCTTTGAACTTTGAAGCTTTCAGAGTTGGGGATATAGGATCTGAAGTTTTCAGTTTTGAAGCTTTGAGATCTGATGCTTTGGGAGTTGAAGCTCTGAGTTTTGATGCTTTTATAGTTGAAGATCTGAGATTTAAAGCTTTCAGAGTTGAAGCTCTGAACTTTGAAGTTTTCAGATTTGAGGCTTTGAACTTTGAAGCTTTCAGAGTTGGGGATATAGGATCTGAAGTTTTCAGTTTTGAAGCTTTGAAATCTGATGCTTTGGGAGTTGAAGCTCTGAGTTTTGATGCTTTTAGAGTTGAAGATCTGAGATTTGAAGCTTTCAGAGTTGAAGCTCTGAACTTTGAAGCTTTCAGATTTGAGGCTTTGAACTTTGAAGCTTTCAGAGTTGGGGATATAGGATCTGAAGTTTTCAGTTTTGAAGCTTTGAGATCTGATGCTTTGGGAGTTGAAGCTCTGAGTTTTGATGCTTTTATAGTTGAAGATCTGAGATTTAAAGCTTTCAGAGTTGAAGCTCTGAACTTTGAAGTTTTCAGATTTGAGGCTTTGAACTTTGAAGCTTTCAGAGTTGGGGATATAGGATCTGAAGTTTTCAGTTTTGAAGCTTTGAGATCTGATGCTTTGGGAGTTGAAGCTCTGAGTTTTGATGCTTTTATAGTTGAAGATCTGAGATTTAAAGCTTTCAGAGTTGAAGCTCTGAACTTTGAAGTTTTCAGATTTGAGGCTTTGAACTTTGAAGCTTTCAGAGTTGGGGATATAGGATCTGAAGTTTTCAGTTTTGAAGCTTTGAGATCTGATGCTTTGGGAGTTGAAGCTCTGAGTTTTGATGCTTTTAGAGTTGAAGCTTTGAGAGTTGAAGCTCTGATGAACTTCGAAGCTTTGATAGTTAAATCTTGAGGTATCAAGTTTTCAGTTCTGAAGCTTTGCGAGTTCAATCTCTGAACTTTGAAGCTTAAAGTGTTTGAAGCTCTAAGAGTTGTAGCTCTGAACTTTCAAGCTTTAATAATTGAAGCTATGAGATCTGAAGTTTCATTTCAGAAACTCTGAACTTTGAAGCTTTGGGAGTTGAAGCTCTGAACTTTGAAGCTTTAAGAGTTGAAGTTCTGATCTTTGAGCTTCAAGCTTCAAAATAAAAAATATGTGAAAGAAAATAAGAAAGTTTAATTATTATAAGTCGTGGATTAAAAAGCATTGTTCGCTAAGTTGCAGTGCAGAGCTTTAGTTTAATTTGTTGGTTGCATATGTGTTGAAATATCTACTTTGTTCTACCTCAATGCAAGGTAAGTATTTAAGAATCGACATTTCTGGTTATATGATTTTAACAATAGTTTCTATTATTAACTTCTCCTAAAAATAGCAAAATTCCCAATCTCAAAGACTGCTA
The DNA here is from genome assembly GCF_050948175.1 of Xylocopa sonorina. NCBI lineage: Eukaryota > Metazoa > Arthropoda > Insecta > Hymenoptera > Apidae > Xylocopa > Xylocopa sonorina. The sequence continues at coordinate 2,126,881 of NC_135206.1, read as the reverse complement.
TCTTAGCAATAGTTTGTATTGCTAATTTCTTTTACAAATGAAGAATTTCCAATCTCAAAGATTGCTATCTTAGCAATAGAAACTATTGCTAACTTTTGCTAGTAAGTGATAATTCCTAATCTCGAAAATTGCTTTATTTTACCAATAGTTTCTTCTGTAACTGCCTATCTGTAACTGTAATTGCTATCATAGTAACTGAAAATTCATAATCTCAAAGATTACTATATTTTACAATTTCTATTGTTAAGTTCTTCTACCAATAAAGAACTTCTAATGCCAACGATTGCTATCTTACCAATAGTTTTTATTACTAACTTCTCCTAGCAATAAAAAATGTCCACTCCCAAAGATTGCTATCAATAGCTTCTATTGTTGGTTTCTCCTACTAAAATGAAAATTCCTAATTTCAAAGTTTGCTATATTTTACCAGTAATTTCTATTGCTAACTTGTTATACCAATAGACAATTTCCAATCTGAAAGATTGCTATCTTAGCAGTCGTTTTTATTACTAACTTCTCCTAGCAATAGAAAATTCCAAATTTTAGAGATTACTATTTACCTTAGCAATAGTTTCCATTACTAAGTTCTCTTAAGAATAGAAAAATTTCCAATGTTAAACATTGCTTAGTATAATTTCTATTTCTAAATAGTACAAATTTTAGCAATAATTTCTATTGCTGAAACTTCTTGTATCAATAAAGAATTTCCACTCTAAAAGATTGCTATCTTTGCAATACTTTCTACTACTAACTTGTCTTAAGAATAGAAAATTTGCAATCTTAAGGATTGCTTAGCAATAGTATAATATCTTAGCAATAGTTTCTATTGATAATTTCTTGTACCAATAATGAATTTCCACTCTAAAAAATTGCTATCTTAGCAATAGTGTTTATTACTAACTTCTCTTAAGAATAGAACATTTGCAATCTTAAAAATTGCTATCTTAGTAATAGTATAATATGTTACCAATAGTTTCTATTGATAATTTCTTCTACCAATAAAGAATTAACAATCTCAAAGATTGCTATCTTAGCAATCATTTCTATTGTCAACTTCTCCTAGCAAGTGAAAATTCCTAATCTCAAAAATTCCTACATCTTACCAATAATTTCTATTACCAACTTCTTCCTTTAATAAAAAGTTTTCAGTTTCAACGATTGCTATCTTAGCATTAGTTTCTATTTCTATCCTCTCTTAGTAAGTAAAAATTCCTAATCTCAAAGATTGTTATATTTTACCAATAGTTTTTATTACTAATTTCTCCTAGCAATAGAAAATTTCCACTCTCAAAGATTGCTATCTTAGCAATAATTTCTATTGCTAACTTCTTCTAGTAAGTGAAAATTCCTAATTCCAAAGATTGCTATCTCAGCAATAAAGGATTTCCAATATCAAAGATTACTATCTTATCAATAATTTCTATTGCTAATTTCCTCTGGTAAATAAAAATTCATAATCTCGAAGACTGCTATGTTTTACTAATAATTTCTATTACTAACTTCTTCTACCAATAAAGAAGTTTCACTCTTAAGGATTGCTATCTTGGTAATAGTTTCTATTACTAACTGCTCTTAAGAATTGAAAATTTCCAATCTTGAAGATTTAATCTTCAGATTTATTCTTAACAGTAGTTTCTATTGCTAAGATACTATTCTAGTGCTAAATATTACTAAAATGTTGCTATCTTAGCAGTTGTTTCTATTGCCAACTTCTACTACAAATGAAGAATTTCCAATCTTAAAAATTGCTATCTTAGCAATAGTATAATATCTTAGTAAAAGTTTCTATTGATAATTTCTTCTGCTTACAAAGAATTTGCAATCTTAAAGATTGCAATCTTAGCAATAGTTTTTACTGCTAACTTCTTCTAGTAAGCGAAAATTCCTAATCTCATGGATTGACATATTTTACCAATAATTTTCTATTGCCAATAAAGAATTTCCAATCTCAAAGATTGCAATCTTAGCAATAGTTTTTACTGCTAACTTCTTCTAGTAAGCGAAAATTCCTAATCTCAAGGATTGACATATTTTACCAATAATTTCTATTGCTAAGTTCTTCTACCAATAAAGAATTTCCAATTTCAACCATTGCAATCTTAGCAATAGTTTTTACTGCTAACTTCTTTTAGTAAGCGAAAATTCCTAATCTCAAGGATTGACATATTTTATCAATAATTTCTATTGCTATGTTCTTCTACCAATAAAGAATTTCCAATTTCAACGATTGCTATCTTAGCAATAGAAAATTTCGCAATCTCAGAGATTGTTATCTTAGCAATAATTTCTATTGCTAACTTCTAGCAATAAAAAATTTTCCAATTTCCAAAGATTGCTATTAACTTCTCCTAGCAATATAAAATTCCTAATCTTAGAGATTGATATCTCTCAGCTGTAGTTTCTGTAACTAACTTCTCCTAAGAATACAAAATTTGCAATCTTAAAGATTGCTTAGCGATAGTATAATATCTTGGCAATAGTTTCCATTGATAACTTCTTCAACTTTTGCAAATGACCTTTGCAAATGAGCTAAAAAATGTATCGCGATTTCCTTTACTGGACCTGCAAGCGTCAAAGTTCAATACATTGAAAGTCAAATACGTACTCGATCGCGATTCGACTCGATGTTTACCAGTGTCACTCGTCCGTTTTTGTTATCGAACGCTCGTTCCATCACGGACGCTCTTCTTTCACGATCGCTCGTCTTCTAAGTGGACCAAAGAAATCGTTTATTCGCCTCAGAAGTGGGTTAGCGGCACGAGGCTTTGTAAACTGCACGATTAATTAACCATAAAGGAAAAACGAGCGCATTTTTATTTGCTCTGCATATGAATAGACTAGTGTTATTAATGAAATATTTTGGGCACGTTGGACGAGAGACTAATTTTTGGCACGTCTCGATGTGTTTCCGTCTAACGTATATCCAATAAAACCACTTTCTTTTTTCTGTACTATCTGGTCTTTACTCTGAAAATAACAATCAAAAAGATAATTACATTTTTCTTTGTAAACTGATTAGAATTGGATTTCTTTTTTCATTTTATTTTTTTATTTAATTTAAGTTTAAATTTTTAATTTTAAGTTTTAAGTTAAATTTAAATTTTCTATCAAAATTCGATGAATTTTAAAGTATATTACAAGCAGAACACGAGTCTATGGAACATGAGTCTATTTCATTTTCTGAAATCCTATGTCTCAAAGAATTAATATTAAATAAAAATTATTTCATTTATATTACTTTCTGAACTCCTTTGCCTCAAATAGTTAATATTATATAAAAATTGTTTCATTTAAAATGCAATCTTCCTCTGCAACATGGATACATTTTATTTTCTGACATTCTAGGCTCCAAATAATTAATATTAAATAAAAATTATTTCATTTATATTATTTTCTGAACTCCTTTGCCCCGAATAATTAAGATTAAATAAAAATTCTTTTATTTAAAACGCAATCTTCCTCTGCAAAATAAGTCTATTTCATTTTCTGGAATACTGGGCCACAAATAGTATATATTAAATAAAAATTATTTCATTTATATCGTTTTCTGAAATCCTGTGCCCCAAATAGTTAATATTAAATAAAATTTATTTCATTTATGTTACTTTCTGAACTCCTTTGCCCCAAACAGTTAATATTAAATAAAAATTCTTCTATTTAAAACCCAATCTTCCTCTGCAAAATAAGTCTATTTTATTTTCTGAACTCCTTTGCCTCAAATAGTTAATATAAAATAAAAGTTCCTTTATTTAAAACGCAATCTTCCTCTGCAAAATAAGTCTATTTCAGTTTCTGGAATACTGGGCCACAAATAGTATATATTAAATAAAAATTATTTCATTTATATCGTTTTCTGAAATCCTGTGCCCCAAATAGTTAATATTAAATAAAATTTATTTCATTTATGTTATTTTCTGAACTCCTTTGCCCCAAACAGTTAATATTAAATAAAAATTCTTCTATTCAAAACCCAATCTTCCTCTGCAAAATAAGTCTATTTTATTTTCTGAACTCCTTTGCCTCAAATAGTTAATATTAAATAAAAGTTCCTTTATTTAAAACGCAATCTTCCTCTGCAAAATAAGTCTATTTCAGTTTCTGGAATACTGGGCCACAAATAGTATATATTAAATAAAAATTATTTCATTTATATTGTTTTCTGAAATCCTGTGCCCCAAATAGTTAATATTAAATAAAATTTATTTCATTTATGTTACTTTCTGAACTCCTTTGCCCCAAACAGTTAATATTAAATAAAAATTCTTCTATTTAAAACCCAATCTTCCTCTGCAAAATAAGTCTATTTTATTTTCTGAACTCCTTTGCCTCAAATAGTTAATATTAAATAAAAATTCTTCTATTCAAAACCCAATCTTCCTCTGCAAAATAAGTCTATTTTATTTTCTGAACTCCTTTGCCTCAAATAGTTAATATTAAATAAAAATTCTTTTACTTAAAACCCAATCTTCCTCTGCAAAATAAGTCCATTTCATTTTCTGGAATCCCACGCGCCAAAGACTAAAAATAATAATTATTTTTCAAGTTCGATCGATCGCAAGATGATCTGTGTTTGTATCTTGGATACTCGCGTGGCGGTTCGTTTCGACACAGAAACGCGGTGTTTCCTGTTCGAACCGCGATCACGTTACCTGCACACGGAAACAGACGCACCGGAGATAGAGATCAGCGCTCTCGATGATGATGACAGCCGTCCGTCGAAGGAGAAACGGCGTTTCGTAAAGCCGCCTGTTCTTTTTTTTTCAAATCGAGGAAACGTGGCGCAATAATCAATTAACGGAGAGGAAGTTCTCGTTTCGAAAATTCTAGAAACGACTTTTAGAATTCTAGAAAAGAACAATTAATGTTAAATACCAACTGTTTCTATTAAGACGATGTTAATATTCAAAATAGAAATTGTTTTCTTTAAAACGACGTTGATATTAAATAAAAATTGCTTTCTTTAAAACGACGTTAATAAATACTAATAAATATTAAATAAATAGAAACCGTTTTCTTTAAAGAAAACAATTTTTATTTTTAATATTAACGTCGCTTTAAAGAGAACAAATTTTATTTAAATTTTATTTAAATTTTTATTTAATATTAACGTCATTAAAGAAAAACAATTTTCATTTGTAATATTAACGTCGATTTAAAAAGACGTTGATATTAAATAAAAATTATTTTCTTTAAAACGACGTTGATATTAAATAAAAATTGTTTTCCTTAAAACGACGTTAATAAGTATTAAATAAAAATTTCTTTCTTTAAAACGACGTTTATATTAAATAAAAATTTAAATAAAATTTAAATGAAGATTGTTTTCTATAAAACGATATTAATACCAAATAAAAATTGTTTTCTTCAAGACCACGTTAATATTAAATGAAAATGATTTTCTTTAAAACGACGTTTATATTAAATAGAAATCGTTTTCTTTAAAACGACGTTAATGTTACAAATGAAAATTGTTTTTCCTTTAATGACGTTAATATTAAATAAAAATTGTTTTCTTTAAAATGTCGTGTATATTAAATAAAAATTGTTTTCTTTAAAACGACGTTGATATTAAATAAAAACTGTTTTCTTTAAGGCGACGTTAATAAATATTAAATGAAAATTGTTTTCTATAAAACGATATTAATACCAAATAAAAATTGTTTTCTTTAAAATGACGTGAATAAATATTAAATAAAAATTGTTTTCTTTAAAACGAAAATGAAATAGTCTCGTGTTGCACAGAAATTTGATTGTGTTTTAAATAAAACAAAATTTATTTAATATTCACTCTTTGGAGCACAAAATTCCAAAAAAATAAAATAGACTAATGTTACAGAGGGATTTGATTGCATTTTAAATAAAAGAATTTTTATTTAATATTAACTGTTTGGAGCACATTATTTCAAAAAATAATTTAAATGAAATAGATCCATTTTTTGCAGAAAAAAATTGCATTTTAAATGAAATAATTTTTATTTAATATTAACTCTTTGGGATCCAGAATTTCAAAGAATAATATAAATGAAATAAATCCATTTTGCAGAAGAAGATTCCATTTTGAGTGAAACAATTTTTATTTCATATTAATTCTTTGGAATCTGGGATTTCAAGCAATAATATAAATAAAGTAGACCCATGCTGCATAGAAATTTGATTTCTTTTTAAATAAAACAAAATTTATTTTATATTCACTCTTTGGAGCACAGAATTCCAAAAAATGATTAGAAAAATAGACCTAGAAGTTTGATTGCATTTTAAATAAAACAATTTTCATTTAATATTAACTCCTTGAGATCCCAAATTTCAAAAAATAATTTAAATGAAATTCATCCATTTTGCAGAAAAAATTGCATTTTAAATAGAACAATTTTTATTTAATATTAACTATTGGGGGCACAGGATTCTAGAAAATGAAATAAACCCATGTTGCATAGAAATGTAATTGATTTTTAAATAAAACAGTGTTTATTTAATATTAACTATTTGGGGCACAAGATTTCAAAAAATAATAAAAATAAAATAGATCTATGTTGCATAGAAATTTGATTACGTTTTAAATAAAACAATTTTTATATAATGTTAGCTATTTGAGATCCTAAATATATTTAAAAAATAATATAAATAAAATAGATCCATTTTGCAAAAAGCAAATGCGTTTTAAATAAAACAAAATTAATTTAATATTAACTCCTAAAAGCCCAAAATTCCAAAAAATAAAATAAATCCACGTTACAGAGAAACTTGGTCCTCTTTTAAATAAATCAAAATTCATATTAACTGTTTAGAGCACCCAATTTCCGAAAATATTTATTATGAATCACCTGGTGAACTTGATTCAAAACAAGTCGAACGATAGCACAGCTGCGAAGCTGGAACAGGGAAAGGAGGAAAGTTGCCGAGCAAATTCGCGGTCGGCGATCATCGATTACTCGATGTAGAAAATCTGAAATACCATCTGCGTTGTACGCGTCACTGAAGATTTGATTTCACTCGACTTCGATCATTTTTTCCAATTTTTCCTATTTCAAGATGGCTCCAATACCAATCATTAATTGTTATAATTGTTACCACAGTGTGACTCCACCTTTGAACAAAAACAATTTTTATTTGGTATTCATTTGGTTTTATAGAAGACAATTTTTATTTAACGTTTATTAACGTCATTTTAAAGAACACAATTTTTATTTAATATTAACGTCGTTTTAGAGAAAACTATTTTGATTTAATATTTATTAACGTCGTTTTAAAGAACACAGCTCCAACACCAACCATTAATTGTTATAATTATTACAATAGTGTGACTCGTAACTGATAATTCATAATTAAAAATTATGTATAATGAGTATTCTTTAACGTGAAAATTTGCACTTAGAAATCTCGCGTTTCAAGAACTTGCGCCCAGAAAAATTCCAGAGTATTTTTTATGTTGATAAGATATTTGTTGCTAATGATTACTGTTAATAAGTAGTAGTAAATTAATTTATTTTTTCTTAAAGTATTCTTTTTAAATGGATGTTTCATTTATTGCTTTCTAAAGAGAGGATGTAAGATTCTTGGTTGTAAGTTAGATAAAATTCTAGTCACAGTTAAGAGTGTAAAGAGATAGGGAATTTTAATATTGTGTAATAACTGGTGGTATGCATATTTTATGGTTGCTGCGATACCTTTGGATCTTATATGCAAATGGTTTTTTTTTCTGTGATTTTTTATGTAATAGGAGTTTGTATTTGTAACTGTTTTTTCTAAGTGCCAGATTTTTAACGCAAGATTTTTAAGCGTACATTTTCTAAGTGCAAGTCGTTCAAGTATAAATTTTCTAAGCACAAGTTTAAGTTCTCCAAGTGCAAAATTTCTGAACTTAAATTTTTCAAATGCAAGATTTATAAACGCAAGTTTTCCAAGCACAAAATTTCTAAGCGTAAGTTTAAGTTTTTTCCAAGCTCAAAATTTCCAAATGCAAACTTTCCAAGCTCAAGATTCTTAAGCGTAACTTCTCTAAGCATAAGATTTCCAAGCGTAAAATTCAAAGCGCATAATTTCTAAGTGCAAGGTTTCTAAGCGTAAGATTTTCAAGCACATAATTTCTAAGTGCAAGATTTCAAAGCGGAAAAATTCTAAACTTAAATTTTTCAAATGCAAGATTTATAAACGCAAGTTTTCCAAGCACAAAATTTCTAAGCGTAAGTTTAAGTTTTTTCCAAGCTCAAAATTTCCAAATGCAAGCTTTCCAAGCTCAAGATTTTTAAGCGTAACTTCTCTAAGCATAAGATTTCCAAGCGTAAAATTCAAAGCGCATAATTTCTAAGTGCAAGGTTTCTAAGCGTAAGATTTTCAAGCACATACTTTCTAAGTGCAATATTTCAAAGCGGAAGAATTTCAAGCGCAAAATTCTTAAGCACAAGATTTGTAAACTTAAAATTTCTAAGCGTAAATTTTCCAATTATAAAATTTCTAAGCGCAAGTTTTCCAAGCACAAAATTTCTAAGCGTAAGTTTAAGTTTTTTCCAAGCTCAAAATTTCCAAATGCAAGCTTTCCAAGCTCAAGATTTTTAAGCGTAACTTCTCTAAGCATAAGATTTCCAAGCGTAAAATTCAAAGTGCATAATTTCTAAGTGCAAGGTTTCTAAGCGTAAGATTTTCAAGCACATACTTTCTAAGTGCAATATTTCAAAGCGGAAGAATTTCAAGCACAAGATTTGTAAACTTAAAATTTCTAAGCGTAAATTTTCCAATTATAAAATTTCTAAGCGCAAGTTTTCCAAGCACAAAATTTCTAAGCGTAAGTTTAAGTTTTTTCCAAGCTCAAAATTTCCAAATGCAAGCTTTCCAAGCACAAGATTCTTAAGCGTAACTTCTCTAAGCATAAGATTTCCAAGCGTAAAATTCAAAGCGCATAATTTCTAAGTGCAAGGTTTCTAAGCGTAAGATTTTCAAGCACATAATTTCTAAGTGCAATATTTCAAAGCGGAAGAAATCCAAGCGCAAAATTCTTAAGCACAAGATTTGTAAGCGTAAAATTTCTAAGCGTAAATTTTCCAATTACAAAATTTCTAAGCGCTCACAGTATAACAATCGCAACAATTCCAATCGCCATTAATCACCAACAGTAATCAAAAGAGTTAACTTTATTTTATTACACAGCTCCTGTAGAAGAAAGTTCCACAAGTATTTCAAGCGTAAATTTTCTAAGCATAAGATTTCGAAGCGCAAGTTTTCTAAGTATAAGGATCTAAGCGCCTGCAGTATCACAAGCGCTAGTTTTCCAAGCGCAAAATTTCTAAACTTAAATTTTTCAAATGCAAGATTTATAAACGCAAGTATTCCAAACGTAAGATTTCTAAGCGCTCACAGTATCACAATCGCAACAAATCAATCGCCATTAATCAACAGTAAACCAAAAGGTTACCTTTATTTAATTACACAGCTCCTCTAGAAGAAGGTTCCACAAGTTTTTCAATCATAACCTCTCCAAACGTAAGATTTCTAAGGGCTCAAAGTATCACAATCGCAACAATTCCAATCGCCATTAATCACCAACAGTAATCAAAGAGTTAACTTTATTTTATTACACAGCTCCTCTCGAGTAAGATTCCGCAAGATTTACTTACACTTTTTCATCTCATCAACGTGCAGAATTGAACAGGAACACTCGATCAAGTCGTTTTCTAGAACGTCTGGCGAAAATCAGGATAATCGATCAAAACCACGTAACCAGTGTCTTTCACTGCTGTGCTGGGTGATTACGTGCCAGAAGATAATTGATGGCCTCCACATTACAGCAAAATATTCGAGCAATCGAGATGTACAATTTGGTTGAGTCCAATGCAAGCAACAGAGAAATGATTAAGCATTTCTAAATGGAATGATTCTCCAATATCTAAGCGAAGAGGTATTTAGGATGTAAAAAGTTTGCTAGTTTATAATATGGACAGCACATTGGCTATTTTAGAGATAGTAGAGTTGTTCTTCTTACTTGGTTTATTAGAATGGGGTTTCTTTAATCTTCCAATAGGTGTCACAAGTCGATGGTAACGATGGTTAAGTAGTAAGTTTTGAAATTCGAATTGTTTACGTGGTTTCTATATCCTCCTCGTTTAGAAATCTTACGTTTGGAAAATTTGTGCTTAGATATTTTGCGTTTGGAAAATATGTGTTTTGAAAATTTACTTGAAAAAGTTGTGGAACCTTCTGCTACAAAAGCTATGTAAGAAAGTAAAGTTAATCGTTCGACTACTGTTGGTGATTAATGGTGACTGGATTTGTTGCGATTGTGATACTGTAGGAGGTTAGTAATCCTACGCTTGGAAAATTTATGTTTAGAAAATCTACGCTTAAAAACTTACGGAACTCTTTTCTACAGGAGCTATGTAGAAAAATATTACCGTTGGTGATTAATGACGATTGGAAATATTGCAATTGTGATACTGTAGGCCCTTAGAAATCTTACGTTTGGAAAATTCATGCTTAGAAATCTTACACTTGGAAAAGTTACGTTTGAAAAATTTGCGCTTAGGAATCTTACGCTTGGAAAAGTCATGTTTGGAAAATTTGCGCTTAGGAATCTTACGCTTAGAAAAGTTACATTTGGAAAACTTGCACTTCGAAATCTTATGCTTCGAAAATTTACGCTTGAAAAACTTGTGGAACCTTCTTCTGCAGGAGCTGTGTAATAAAATAAAGTTAACTCTTTGATTACTGTTGGTGATTAATGGCGATTGAATATGTTGCGATTGTTATACTGTGAGCGTTTAGAAATCTTACGTTTGGAAAATTTGTGCTTAGATATTTTGCGGTTGGGAAACATGTGCTTAGAAAATTTATTTGAAAAACTTACGGAACTCTTTTCTACAGGAGCTGTGTAATTAAATAAAGGTAAGCTTTTGATTATTGTTGGTGATTAATGGCGATTGGATATGTTGCGATTACACTTGAAAAATTTACGCTTAGAAATCTTATGCTTGAAAAACCCATGAGTAGAAATATCGCGCTTGGAAAACTTGCACTAAGAAAACTTATGCTTGGAAAATTTGCGTTTGGAAGACTTGCACTTAGAAATTTTGCGATTGGGAATCCTGCACTCAGAAATTTTGGGCTTAGAAATTTTGCGGTTGGAAAACAGAAATTTTGCACTTAGAAATTTGGAGCTAAGAAATTTTACGATTGGAAATCATGTATTCAGAAATTTTGGGCTTAAAAATTTGACGATTGGAAATCTTGCACTCAAAAATTTTACGCTCAGAAATCTTGTACTTGGAAAATTTGCGCTGAAAAATTATGTGGTTAGAAATTTTGTGATTGGAAATCTTGAGCTTACAAATTATGCACTGTGAAATTTTGCGCTTAGAAACCTTGTGTTTAGAAATTTTGCGCCTGGAGAACTTGCGTCTAAAAGTTTTGTGCTTGAAAAACTTGCGCTTAGAAATCTCACACTTAGAAAACTTCCACCTAGAATTTTTGTGCTTGCAAAAGTTGAGCTTAGAAATCTCGCGCATAGAAAACTTGTGCCTAAAAATTTTGTGCTTGGAAAAATTGAGCTTAGAAATCTCGCGCTTGGAGAATTTACGCTTAAAAAAGTTCCACCTAAAAATTTGGTGCTTGCAAAAATTGAGCTTAGAAATCTCGCGTTTAGAGAACTTGGGTATAGAAAAATTTCACCTAGAATTTCTGTGCTTGAAAAATTTGAGCTTAGAAGCTTAGAGAACTTGCACTTGGAAAACTTCCACCTAGAAATTTTTTGCTTGAAATACTTGAGCTTAGAAATCTCGCGCTCTAAGAACTTACACTTAGGAAACATCCACCTAAAGTTCTTTTTTGCTTTCAAAATTTGAACTTAGAAATCTCGCATTTGAAGAACTTGCGCTTAGAAAAATTCCACTTAGTAATTTTGTGCTTGGAAAACTTAAACTTAGAAATCTTGCGCATGAAGAACTTACGATTGGAATACTTGCACCTAGAAATTTTGAGCTTAGCAAACATTGTACTTAGAAATTTTAAGCTTAGAGAACTTGCGCTTAGAAAATAACCACCTAGAAATTTTTTGTTTGAAACACCTTGCGTTTAGAAATTTTAAGCTTGTAGAACTTGCACTTGGAAAACTTTCACCTAGAATTTTTGTGCTTGGAAAATTTGCATTTAAAAATCTCGTGCTTAGCAAAACTCCTCCTAGAAATTTTGTACTTGGAAAACTTGCACATAGAAATCTTACGCTTGGAAAACTTCCACCAAGAAATTTTTGCTTGGAAAACTTAAGCTTAGAAATCTCGCGCTTGGTAAACTTCCACCTGAAAATTTGTTGCTTGGAGAACTTGAGCTTAGAAATTTCGCGCTTGAAAAACTTCTACCTAGAAATTTTTTGCTTGGAAAACTTGAACTTAGAAATCTCGTGCTTTGAGAACTTGTGCTTAGAAAACTTCCATGTAAAGTTTTTTTCTTGCAAAATTTAAGCTTAAAATTCTCGTGTTTCAAGAACTTGCGCTTAGAAAAATTCCACCTAGAAATTTTGTACTTGGAAAATTTGCATTTAGAAATCTCGTGCTTAGAAAAATTCCTGGTAGAAATTTTGTGCTTTGAAAACTTGCGTTTAGAAATCTTGTGCTTTGAGAACTTACACTTAGAAAACTTCCATCTAAAGTTCTTCTTACTTTCGAAATTTGTACTTAGAAATCTCTCGTTTGAAGAACTTGCGCTTAGAAAAATTCCACCTAGAAATTTTGTACTTGGAGAATTTGCATTTAGAAATCTCGTGCTTAGAAAAATTCCTCCTAGAAATTTTGTGCTTTGAAAACTTGCGTTTAGAAATCTTGTGCTTTGAGAACTTACGCTTAGAAAACTTCCATCTAAAGTTCTTCTTACTTTCGAAATTTGTACTTAGAAATCTCACGTTTGAAGAACTTGCGCTTAGAAAAATTCCACCTAGAAATTTTGTACTTGGAGAATTTGCATTTAGAAATCTCGTGCTTAGAAAAATTCCTCCTAGAAATTTTGTGCTTAGAAAACTTGCATTTAGAAATCTTGTGCTTGGAAAACATTTTTGTGTTTGGAAAACTTGTGCTTGGAAAATTTCCATCTAAAAATTTGTTGCTTGGAAAACTTAAGCTTAGATATCTCGCGCATGAAGAACTTGCGTTTGGAAAACTTCCACCTAGAAATTTTGAGCTTGGCAAATTTTGTGCTTAGAAATTTTAAGCTTGGAGAACTTGCGATTAGAAAACAACGACTTAGAAATTTTTTGTTTGGAACACCTTGCGCTTACAAATCTCGCGCTTGGAGGACTTGAGCTTAGAAAACTTCCACTTAGAATTTTTGTGCTTGAAAAACTTGATCTTAGAAATCTTGCGCCTAGAAATTTTGCTCTAAAAAAACATACTCCAAGAGAACTTCCTATTCATTCTAACAAATAAATAATTCTTACATATTCTACAAAGTTATAGAAAACTGTTGAAAGCACAGCAAAAGCAAAACCCATAAAACAAACTACACCTAAATCTCAAAATAGATATTCTTGCAGCTGTTGAACCGGACGACTGAGCATGTGGATCTTATTTTTTATCAAATCAGTTTCACGCGCAAGATCGCTGGATAAATAAAACAGATCGCAGAATGAAATTGAGTAGCGTGCAACGGATAGTGAATCTCTTTGAATGGAAATATGTAGGACGATGCTTATTGGCCTGTGCAATACGACCAGGAAAGTATTCGAGGATTATGTGCGTCCAGTTTTACTCCTCTGGATGGAAAGAAAGTACGCTTGCCAGAAATTTGATTTCAACGTTACAATTGCAGATTCGTTGTCTAAAAAAACACAATTATATTATATATATATTAAAACACACAAAATTTCTAAGTTTTATCGTTCTAAGTGCAAATTTTCCAAGGTTTAACGTTCTAAGCGTAAGTTTTCCAAACACCTACTAGCTACAAATAATTTCATTCAATTTAATCCACTTTTGAATAACTTTTTCTGATCCTGATGCGCAGAATAAAGTTTAACAAAATTTACACACACTTTTAATTAATCTTATTCTATATATATACAATTATAATTTCATTCTACATATATATATATTAATTAAAAGCGGACATATATTCTATTCTATTTAAATATTTTAGTTTAAATATTTTAATTAAAGAAAATTAACCTTTAGTTTAAATATTCTAATCTAAATATATATATTTAATTTAAATATTCTAGTCTAAATATCTTAGTTAAAAGAAATTAATTAAAGGTGTTTTATGAAATTAATTAAATAAATGGAATGGAGATTTATTATTATTAACTATATAAATTAATTTCTATTTCATTTATATATATATATATTTGACAATTTTCTTTTAATTAAGATATTTAAACTAGAATATTTAAATAGTATAGAATATATGTCCGCTTTTAATTAATATATTTATGTAGAATGGAATTATAATTATATATATATATATATATGTAGAATGAGATTAATTAAAAGTGTGTACAAATTTTGTTAAACTTTATTCTGTGAATCAGGATCAGAAAAAGTTATTTAAAAGTCGATGAAATTGAATTAAATTATTTTTAGATTGTAGGCGATTGCAAAATTTTTGCTTAGAAAGTTCAAGCTTAAGAATTTTGTGCTTAAAATGTTCAAGCTAGAAAATTTTGAGCTTAGAATGTTCAAGCTTAGAAATTTTGAGCTTAGAATGTTCAAGCTTAGGAATTTTGTACTTAGAATGTACAAGCTTAGAAATGTTGAGCTTAGAATGTTCAAAATCTTAGAAATTTTGCGCTTAGAATATTCAAGCTTAGAAAGTTTAAGCTAAGAAATTTTGCGCTTGGAAAGCTTGCACTTAAAAATCTAGCACGTGGATAACTTGTGCTTTGAAATCTCATGCTCGAAAAATTTATGTTTCACAATTTGATACTTCAAAAATTTGCGCTTAAAAACCTTACACTTGAAAAACTTGCGTTTAGAAATCTCATGCATGGAAAACTTATACTTAAAAACGTCGCGCTTAGAAAACTTGGGCTTGAAAATCTTGCATTTGGAAAACTTATGCTTAGGAATTTTGAACTTGGAAAACTAGCACTTGTGATACTGTAAGCGTTTAGATCCTTACACTTGGAAACCTTGCGCTTGGAAAAATTATGCTTACAAATCTAATGCTTGGAAAATTTGAGCTTAAAATTCTTGTGCTTGGAAAATTAGCGCTTAGAAATCTAATGCTTGGAAAATTTGCGCTTAGAAAACCAGTGCTTAGAAATCTTATGTTTGGAAAACTCATGCTTAGAAATCTCACACTTGGAAAACTAGTGCTTAGAAATCTTATGCTTGAAAAACTAGTGCTTAGAAATCTTATGCTTGAAAAACTCATGCTTAGAAATTTTACACTTTGAAAACTTGCGCTTAGAAATCTTGTACTTAGAAAAATTGCGCTCAGTAAGCTTAGGCTTGAAAAATTGATGCTTCGAAATCTCATACTTAAAAAATTTTCACTCAGAAATCTTACGTTTGCAAGACTTGCGCTTAGAAATCTCACTTTTAACAAATTTACACTAACAAACTATAAAACTCTCAAAAATTTAACAACTTCATCATCAAAATAAATTAAATATTCCCTTAACAAAATTACATCTGCATAAATGAATTTTTCAAAGCTCAACAACAAATTTAAACAAATAAACTAAGTTATATTTTTATTAATCCTTCATTTTTCTGATATTTTAGAATTCTCGTTTGACTTAAAACATTTCTGAGATTTCTAGGAGAAACGATATTAATGATTTCCAGTTTCTTCAGGATTTTTCGCTATTAATATGCGCAAGCTTAATTGTATTAAAGAAACAATTGCACGGTTAACAAACTGTCATTAATTTCTTTTGACGTTTTCGTGCTTTCACTTTTGAAAAAATTGTTTTATTTGCGATTAATTATTTCTGTTTTTTAGAAATGAGAGAAAATAGTGCTAGTTTTAAGTTGAACTTATTAGTTTAAACTAGCACTATTACTTAAATTGCACGGTTAACAAACTATCATTAATTTCTTTTGACGTTTTCGTGCTTTCACTTTTGAAAAAATTGTTTTATTTGCCATTAGTTATTTCTGTTTTTTTAGAAATAAGAGAAAATAGTGCTAGTTTTAAGTTGAACTTATTAGTTTAAACTAGCATTATTACTTAAATTGCACGGTTAACAAACTATCATTAATTTCTTTTGGCATTTTCGTGCTTTCACTTCTGAAAAAATTGTTTTATTTGCCATTAGTTATTTCTGTTTTTTAGAAATGAGAGAAAATAGTGCTAGTTTTAAGTTGAACTTATTCGTTTAAACTAGCACTATTACTTAAATTGCACGGTTAACAAACTATCATTAATTTCTTTTGACGTTTTCGTGCTTTCACTTTTGAAAAAATTGTTTTATTTGCCATTAATTATTTCTGTTTTTTAGAAATGAGAGAAAATAGTGCTAGTTTTAAGTTGAACTTATTAGTTTAAACTAGCACTATTACTTAAATTGCACGGTTAACAAACTATCATTAATTTCTTTTGACGTTTTCGTGCTTTCACTTTTGAAAAAATTGTTTTATTTGCGATTAATTATTTCTGTTTTTTTAGAAATGAAAGAAAATAGTGCTAGTTTTAAGTTGAACTTATTAGTTTAAACTAGCACTATTACTTAAATTGCACGGTTAACAAACTATCATTAATTTCTTTTGACGTTTTCGTGCTTTCACTTTTGAAAAAATTGTTTTATTTGCCATTAATTATTTCTGTTTTTTAGAAATGAGAGAAAATAGTGCTAGTTTTAAGTTGAACTTATTAATTTAAACCAGCACTATTACTTAAATTGCACGATTAACAAACTATCATTAATTTCTTTTGACGTTTTCGTGCTTTCACTTTTGAAAAAATTGTTTTATTTGCCATTAATTATTTCTGTTTTTTAGAAATAAGAGAAAATAGTGCTAGTTTTAAGTTGAACTTATTAGTTTAAACTAGCACTATTACTTAAATTGCACGGTTAACAAACTATCATTAATTTCTTTTGACGTTTTCGTGCTTTCACTTTTGAAAAAATTGTTTTATTTGCGATTAATTATTTCTGTTTTTTTAGAAATGAGAGAAAATAGTGCTAGTTTTAAGTTGAACTTATTAGTTTAAACTAGCATTATTACTTAAATTGCACGGTTAACAAACTATCATTAATTTCTTTTGACGTTTTCGTGCTTTCACTTTTGAAAAAATTGTTTTATTTGCGATTAATTATTTCTGTTTTTTAGAAATGAAAGAAAATAGTGCTAGTTTTAAGTTGAACTTATTAGTTTAAACTAGCACTATTACTTAAATTGCACGGTTAACAAACTATCATTAATTTGTTCTGACTGTTTTCGTGCTTTCATTTTTGAAAAAATTGTTTTATTTGCCATTAATTATTTCTGTTTTTTAGAAATGAGAGAAAATAGTGCTAGTTTTAAGTTGAACTTATTAGTTTAAACTAGCACTATTACTTAAATTGCACGGTTAACAAATTATCCTTAATTTGTTCTGACTGTTTTCAACGTTTATTCTCGAAACGCTGGACGTTCCATTTAAGAGTAAGAAGCTACTCCAAAGCAAAGTTAATTACCGTCTCGACGTATCACATGTCCAACCACCGTGCAACTTTCGTTTTTCCACCAAACGAACACCTCGCTAATAACTGAACACAATTAACTGGGATAATAGATTGATCTTCGTTCTATAACGCGAGAGATTTCATTTTTATCCTGTTTGGTGGATCAATGGAGTCACCTTCTGGTCTTTAACGATGCCAATTAAGTCTTAATCGAAACGATAAACTTGAATAAAATCTACACGTAACGTCTATTGATGGTTCATTTTTTAAATAGGTTGATCTATTATAAGTTGATAATCGAGATTTAATAAATTTATTCGAATATAATTCAGTTTCTTTTCTTTTGTAATGGAGAGTATTGTTTTCTTAAAAAGTTCAAGCTGAGAATTCTTGCGCTTAGAAATCTGATACTTGGAAAACTTGCGCTTAGAAAGTTGAAGCTGAGAAATTTTCCGTTTGGTAAACTTGCGCTTACAAAGTTCAAGCTTAAATATTTTGCGTTTGCAAAGTTGAAGCTTAAATATTTTGCGTTTACAAAGTTCAAGCTTAGAAATTATGCTATGCTTGCAAAGTTCAAGTTTAGAAATTTTTAGCTTAGGAAGTTTAAAAATAAAAATCTTGCGCTAGGAAAACGTACGCTTAGAAAGTTCAAGCTTAGAAGTTTTGAGCTTAGAAATTTTATTGCTAGGATATCTTGCGCTTACAAAGTTCAAGCTTAGAAATTATGTTATGCTTGCAAAGTTCAAGTTTAGAAATTTTTAGTTTAGAAAGTTTAAGAATAAGAATCTTGCGCTTAGAAATCTGACGCTTGGAAAACTTACGCTTAGAAAGTTCAAGCTT
Source organism: Xylocopa sonorina (assembly GCF_050948175.1). NCBI lineage: Eukaryota > Metazoa > Arthropoda > Insecta > Hymenoptera > Apidae > Xylocopa > Xylocopa sonorina. The sequence continues at coordinate 2,108,457 of NC_135206.1, read as the reverse complement.
ACAAGTTTTGCGCTTAGACAGTTGAAGCTGAGAAATTTTCCGTTTGGTAAACTTGCGCTTACAAAGTTCAACCTTAGAAATTTTGCGCTTACAAAGTTCAAGCTAAGAAGTTTTGAGCTTACAAAGTTCAAGCTTAAATATTTTGCGTTTACAAAGTTCAAGCTTAGAAATTATGCTATGCTTGCAAAGTTCAAGTTTAGAAATTTTTAGCTTTGGAAGTTTAAGAATAAAAATCTTGCGCTAGGAAAACGTACGCTTAGAAAGTTCAAGCTTACAAGTTTTGCGCTTAGAAAGTTGAAGCTGAGAAATTTTCCGTTTGGTAAACTTGCGCTTACAAGGTTCAACCTTAGAAATTTTGCGCTTACAAAGTTCAAGTTAAGAAGTTTTGAGCTTACAAAGTTCAAGCTTAAATATTTTGCGTTTACAAAGTTCAAGCTTAGAAATTATGCTATGCTTGCAAAATTCAAGTTTAGAAATTTTTAGCTTAGGAAGTTTAAGAATAAAAATCTTGCGCTAGGAAAACGTACGCTTAGAAAGTTCAAGCTTACAAGTTTTGAGCTTAGAAAGTTGAAGCTGAGAAATTTTCCGTTTGGTAAACTTGCGCTTACAAGGCTCAACCTTAGAAATTTTGCGCTTACAAAGTTCAAGCTAAGAAGTTTTGAGCTTACAAAGTTCAAGCTTAAATATTTTGCGTTTACAAAGTTCAAGCTTAGAAATTATGCTATGCTTGCAAAGTTCAAGTTTAGAAATTTTTAGCTTAGGAAGTTTAAGAATAAAAATCTTGCGCTAGGAAAACGTACGCTTAGAAAGTTCAAGCTTACAAGTTTTGAGCTTAGAAAGTTGAAGCTGAGAAATTTTCCGTTTGGTAAACTTGCGCTTACAAGGCTCAACCTTAGAAATTTTGCGCTTACAAAGTTCAAGCTAAGAAGTTTTGAGCTTACAAAGTTCAAGCTTAAATATTTTGCGTTTACAAAGTTCAAGCTAAGAAGTTTTGCGTTTACAAAGTTTAAGCTTAGAAATTATGCTATGCTTGCAAAGTTCAAGTTTAGAAATTTTTAGCTTTGGAAGTTTAAGAATAAAAATCTTGCGCTAGGAAAACGTACGCTTAGAAAGTTTAAGCTTACAAGTTTTGAGCTTAGAAATTTTGCGCTAGGATATCTTATTATCAGTATTATATATTAATATTAAATATGAATTAATATATTAATATTTTTATTATATAACAGATAATTATATTTTTATATTTAATTATATTATATTATATTATATATAATACATAATACATGATGAATGAAATGTCTATTTCGATGACTTGGATTGCTTCTAAGAGCAACAACACTTTTTCTCGTGGAATCGACTGCCTCTCAAGCAAATTGGGAGTAGTTATTGAAGTAGAGAATGATTATGCTCCAGAATAATCATTTAAACATGTTTCATGTCTTTTTACAGAATACATATAGTAATTATTAAAAAGCACTGTGGACCTTATATAATACCAACTTTTGGTCCATTTCAGTCCCCAAATGGGGAGCAGTCATAGAATAATCATTCAAACATATTTCTGTTCAATTTCTATATATAATAATAAATGTAAAAATGATTAAAAAGACCTGTGGACCGTACATGAAATCAACGCAACAGACAGAGCAGGGAAAAAATAAGAAATAGTGCTCGATAGCCACTCGACCCGTTCTTGCCCTGTTAAAGTTCCTGGTGACCAGTGAACCCTGTTACGCGTGATTACGCGGTCATATTTTCGTAACAGAGCCACCGATACGAGACCCCTTTTTAAAATTACAAATTTTCTATTGCTAAAATAGCAATCTTTAAAATTGAAAATTTTCTATTGCTAAAATAGCAATCTTTAAAATTGGAAATTTTCTATTTCTAAGGTAGCAATTCTTAAAATTGGAAATTTTCTATTTCTAAGATAGCAATGTTTAAAATTGAAAATTTTCTATTGCTAAAATAGCAATCTTTAAAATTGGAAATTTTCTATTTCTAAGGTAGCAATTCTTAAAATTGGAAATTTTCTATTTCTAAGATAGCAATCTTTAAAATTGAAAATTTTCAATTACTAAAATAGCAATGTTTAAAATTGAAAATTTTCTATTGCTAAAATAGCAATCTTTAAAATTGGAAATTTTCTATTTCTAAGATAGCAATCTTTAAAATTGGAAATTTTCTATTTCTAAGATAGCAATCTTTAAAATTGAAAATTTTCTATTACTAAAATAGCAATCTTTAAAATTGGAAATTTTGTATTTCTAAGATAGCAATCTTTAAAATTGAAAATTTTCTATTGCTAAAATAGCAAGGTTTAAAATTGAAAATTTTCTATTGCTAAAATAGCAATCTTTAAAATTGGAAATTTTCTATTTCTAAGATAGCAATTCTTAAAATTGGAAATTTTCTATTTCTAAGCTAGCAATTCTTAAAATTGGAAATTTTCTATTTCTAAGATAGCAATTTTTAAAATTGAAAATTTTCTATTGCTAAAATAGCAATCTTTAAAATTGGAAATTTTCTATTTCTAAGATAGCAATCTTTAAAATTGGAAATTTTCTATTTCTAAGATAGCAATCTTTAAAATTGAAAATTTTCTATTACTAAAATAGCAATCTTTAAAATTGGAAATTTTGTATTTCTAAGATAGCAATCTTTAAAATTGAAAATTTTCTATTGCTAAAATAGCAAGGTTTAAAATTGAAAATTTTCTATTGCTAAAATAGCAATCTTTAAAATTGGAAATTTTCTATTTCTAAGATAGCAATTCTTAAAATTGGAAATTTTCTATTTCTAAGCTAGCAATTCTTAAAATTGGAAATTTTCTATTTCTAAGATAGCAATTTTTAAAATTGAAAATTTTCTATTGCTAAAATAGCAATCTTTAAAATTGGAAATTTTCTATTTCTAAGATAGCAATCTTTAAAATTGGAAATTTTCTATTTCTAAGATAGCAATCTTTAAAATTGAAATTTTTCTATTGCTAAAATAGCAAGGTTTAAAATTGGAAATTTTCTATTGCTAAAATAGCAATGTTTAAAATTGAAAATTTTCTATTGCTAAAATAGCAATCTTTAAAATTGGAAATTTTCTATTTCTAAGGTAGCAATTCTTAAAATTGGAAATTTTCTATTTCTAAGGTAGCAATTCTTAAAATTGAAAATTTTCTATTGCTAAAATAGCAATCTTTAAAATTGGAAATTTTATATTTCTAAGGTAGCAATTCTTAAAATTGGAAATTTTCTATTTCTAAGCTAGCAATTCTTAAAATTGGAAATTTTCTATTTCTAAGATAGCAATTTTTAAAATTGAAAATTTTCTATTGCTAAAATAGCAATCTTTAAAATTGGAAATTTTCTATTTCTAAGATAGCAATCTTTAAAATTGGAAATTTTCTATTTCTAAGATAGCAATCTTTAAAATTGAAATTTTTCTATTGCTAAAATAGCAAGGTTTAAAATTGGAAATTTTCTATTGCTAAAATATCAATGTTTAAAATTGAAAATTTTCTATTGCTAAAATAGCAATCTTTAAAATTGGAAATTTTCTATTTCTAAGGTAGCAATTCTTAAAATTGGAAATTTTCTATTTCTAAGGTAGCAATTCTTAAAATTGAAAATTTTCTATTGCTAAAATAGCAATCTTTAAAATTGGAAATTTTATATTTCTAAGGTAGCAATTCTTAAAATTGGAAATTTTCTATTTCTAAGATAGCAATCTTTAAAATTGAAAATTTTCTATTGCTAAAATAGCAAGGTTTAAAATTGGAAATTTTCTATTTCTAAGATAGCAATCTTTAAATTCTGCCCAGGTTGCTCGACGCGTTCCCTGTGAACGGCTCAGGAGAGAGAAAAGGAACGCGAGAAACGGGAACCAGTTGAATCGGAAGTTGTAATATCCGTTCGCGACTGTCGAACGGAGCTGGATCTGAAAGGAATTCATGGAAGAATTTATAATTCTCACGATTGATTAAATTATTTGCTCCTCCAATTAAATTTGAAGGAACATTAAAATTATTTCTGAGTTAATAATAGAAAGTTAGTTAATTATTAATAATTAAGAAAGGATATGTAATAATTATTAAAGGAACACTAGAATGATTATTAAGTTAATAATAAAAAATTTAACAACAATTAGTAATTAATAAAGAGTAATTAATAATTATTAAAGAAACGTTAAAATAATTTCTAAGTTAGTAATTGAAGGTTAATTGATTATTAATAATTATTAAAGAAACACTAGAATGATTTCTAAATCAATAATAAAAAATTTAACAACAATTAGTAATTAATAAAGATAATTAATAATTGTTAAAGAAACCTTAAAATATTTTCTACGTTAATAATATAAAGTTACTTTATAGTTAATAATTAATAAAGAATAATTGATAATTACTAAAGAATAATTAATAATTAATAAAAATACATTAAAATAATGTCTAAGTTAATAATAAATAGTTAATTAATAATTAATAATTAGAAAGGAATAAGTTATAATTATTAAAGGAGCATTATAACAATTTCTAGGTGAATAATAAAAAGTTAGTTAATATTTAACCAGAACAGTTGCCACCACCATTTCAAATCAACATCATCCTCTTGCATTCTCTACAAAAGTACCAGCAGCACTTTAGGTGAGTTAATATTGCTTCTCATTAAAAAAAAAAAAGTAGCCATTACCAAACAAGTTGAACAAAATTGAATTGATAACAAAACCAAATGTGTAAAACAATTTGTTTTTATTACTTTAGCTGTAGTTAATATTGTTTCTTATTACAAAAAAGAGACGTAATTTTTAAACAAGTTGAATAAAATTTAATTGATAATAAAACCAAATGAGTGAATAAAGAATAATTTTCTTTCATTACTTTAATATTTCTAAATTGAACAAAAATTAATTGATAAATAAAAACAATTGTTTTTTATTACTTCAGATGCGTTAATATTGTTTCTCATTAAAATTACAAAACCAAATCGAAAAAACCTATTAATGATATCAGAACATGCATGTTGAACAAAATTTAATTGATAATAAAACCAAATGAGTAAAAAACGATTTTTCTTTCGTTACTTCAATATTACTGAATAGAACAGAAATTAATTGATAACGAAACCAAATGTGTAAAACAATTTTTCTTTTTATTACTTCAGATTTACTTAATATTTTTACTTAATATTTTTAAGAAAAAGTAGCCATTGCCAAACGAGTTGAACATGCAAATGTGATAGTAAAAAGCAAAGAAAAATCTAAAATAATAAAATAAGACTACAGTGGAACGAAACCAAATGAGTAAAACAATTTTTCTTTTTATTACTTTAAATTTACTTAATATTTTAGATTTACTTAGTATTTTTTCTCATTACAAAAGAAAGAGTGGCCTTTGCCAAACGAGTTGAACATGCAAGTGTGATAGTAAAAAGCAAAGAAAAATCTAAAATAATAAAATAAGACTACAGTGGAACGAAAGCAAATGAGTAAAACAATTTTTCTTTTTATTACTTTAAATTTACTTAATATTTTAGATTTACTTAGTATTTTTTCTCATTACAAAAGAAAGAGTGGCCTTTGCTAAACGAGTTGAACATGCAGGTGTGAAAGTAAAAAGCACAAAAAAAATCTAAAATAATAAAATAAAACTACAGTGGAACGAAGCCAAATGAGTAAAACAGTTTTTCTTTTTATTACTTTAAATTTACCTAGTATTTTTACTTTATATTTTTTCTCATTACAAAAGCAAAAGTAATATAAAGCAGAGAAAAATGTAAAATAATAAAATAAAATGACAGTAGGACTGAGAACACAACAACAAGTGTTTGGAGCAATAAACAGGACGCAATAAACTGTTCTGTAACGAAGAAATTAACATCCGACCCGATACACGCGATCTCTACTCGTCTGCACGCACTGTACCTTACCAAACAGCAGGTAATAAATAGGTGTTGGGAATTATAGAAGAACCAATGCAATAAGAAGATGTCGAAAAGAGGCTTTCCGGCGAGACTCTTGAATCTGGGTCGCTGTGGTGTTATAAATAACAAGAAAAATGGTATTTCTGACGGGAAGTTGATGAAACGATGATCGACGATGTCATTGGCAGAAAAGTGTGATAGTTGGGGCAGATTTGAAATTGAAACGATGAGAGAAATTTGAGATTTGAGAAGAGCTGTAAAAAACACAAAAGATTTGAAAGTAAAAGGATGAAAGCAACTTGAAATTTTAGCACTATAACTTGAGAAAGATTTAAAAATAAAAGGATGAAAGCAATATTGGAGTTTGAACGATCAAACTTGAGGAAGATTTAAAAATAAAAGCATGAAAGCAATATTGGAATTTGAGCATTAAAAATTGAGAAAGATTTAAAAATAAAAGGATGAAAGCAACATTGGAATTTTAGCACTAAAACTTGAGGAAGATTTAAAAATAAAAGGATGAAAGCAATATTGGAATTTGAACAATCAAACTTGAGGAAGATTTAAAAATAAAAGGATGAAAGCAACTTGAAATTTTAGCACTAAAACTTGAGGAAGATTTAAAAATAAAAGGATGAAAGCAATATTGGAATTTGAGCATTAAAAATTGAGAAAGATTTAAAAATAAAAGGATGAAAGCAACATTGGAATTTTAGCACTAAAACTTGAGGAAGATTTAAAAATAAAAGGATGAAAGCAATATTGGAGTTTGAACAATCAAACTTGAGGAAGATTTAAAAATAAAAGCATGAAAGCAATATTGGAATTTGAGCATTAAAACTTGAGGAAGATTTAAAAATAAAAGGATGAAAGCAACATTGGAATTTTAGCACTAAAACTTGAGGAAGATTTAAAAATAAAAGGATGAAAGCAATATTGGAGTTTGAACAATCAAACTTGAGGAAGATTTAAAAATAAAAGGATGAAAGCAATATTGGAATTTGAACAATCAAACTTGAGGAAGATTTAAAAATAAAAGGATGAAAGCAACTTGAAATTTGAGCAATGAAACTTGAGGAAGATTCAAAACTAAAAGGATGAAAGCAATATTGGAATTTGAGAATTAAAACTTGAGAAAGATTCAAAACTAAAAGGATGAAAGCAGCTTGGAATTTAAGCAATGAAACTTGAGGAAGATTGAAAACTAAAAGGATAAAAACAACTTGAAATTTGAGCAATGAAACTTGAGGAAGATTGAAAACTAGAAGGATAAAAACAACTTGAAATTTGAGCATTAAAACTTGAGGAAAATTTAAAACTAAAAGGATAAAAACAACTTGAAATTTGAGCAATGAAACTTGAGGAAGATCTAAAAATAAAAGGATGAAAGCAACTTGAAATTTAAGCAATGAAACTTGAGGAAGATTGAAAACTAGAAGGATAAAAACAACTTGAAATTTGAGCAATGAAACTTGAGGAAGATTGAAAACTAAAAGGATAAAAACCTTTGGTAGACACGTCTAGTAAAAAACGAGTTAAACCATCCCTTCAAAATTAATAACTTTTTGAATATTATTCTTGACATAGACAGTTCTTTCTCAAACATAACTAAATTAATAATACCTAATACAATGAAAAAAAAAGAAAAAAATAAAGGAATCCAGTAATAAGGCTAAATATACTTTATATAATACTTAATTGCTAGATTAATACTTTTATAATTGATAGCTGACATTTAAAATGTAAAATGACATTTCGTTATGAATTATGCATATGCGTTTCATTTCCTTGGGAAAATGATCATTTATGGTAATATGACTTACGCAAAATAGGAAATAGCTGTGGCGGTTCTTCGACACTCGCCACTAGAGGGACATCGACACTTACAGTTTCTCGAAAGTGCACATTTCCTTCTTCGTTTGCTTTATAATTAATCAATAAGTCTATTAGCAGGTCCAGGACCAAACGTTCTTCCCTCACGTGGCTTTAAATAAATTATTTATTTATTTATTTATTTAGATATGTCTGGAATGAGAATGAAGATAATTTAAATGAAACTAATCTAAATAAAAATTGATCCAACGATATTCCTAAAAAATTTCATGGAATTTTATCAAATTGAATCTACCATAATATATATAATTGTACATCTTGTCCACTAATTACATTAAGTCTCCCGCGTTGGTCCTTAATGGTCCAAATAAAACCCCCTCTAAATGAACAATGAATACTTAAACTAATCAAACTATCATCTTAAATTACACCTGACTAGGTTTTACTACAAATTAACACTGTAAATTATTTTTCTCCTATTTCTAAAAAAAATATAATTAATTGCAAGTGAAATAATTCTTTCAAAAGTGAAAGCAGTTCAAGTTCGATGTCCATAAGATGGCTGATCATTCGAATTCTCTACGATACGTCTACTCGTCGTACAATTTCGAATAAAAAATAAATTAAAATATATAGAAACACCAATAAATTAGAAGAATAACGAAGGTAGACCTTATAGTCATTAGGCCATGGAACAGTCGAATTCGAAGCTTTTACTGTTATTATCACTTATATTACTATTATTTACTATAGTAACTAATAAATACTACGAATATATTACTATTACTATTACTTATTTTACTATTACTTGTATTACTATTACTTATTTTACTATTACTTGTATTACTATTACTTATTTTACTATTACTTGTATTACTATTACTATTACTATTACTATTACTACCAGAATTATTTTTAAATTAGCTAAACTACTTTAAATTAGTTAAAATAGTTAACTTACCAAATACTACTAATATATTACTATTACTTACTATAGTAAATACTAAATACTACTAATATATTACTATCACTATTACTTATTTTACTATCACTATTACTTATTTTACTATTACCGTTACTTATTTTACTATTACCATTACTTATTTTACTATTACTATTACTATTACTATTACTATTACTATTACTATTACTATTACTATTACTATTACTATTACTATTACTATTACTATTACTTTACTCATATTACTATCACTTATTGTAACAATTCCATTTTAAATACTTGCAGCATTTTAATCAGGTCCAATTGAAAGAGAAGTACGAGCCTTGCTACAAAATTAAAAAGTTGATAAATGTCAAATATTAAATAGTACACAATATTAATAATAACATAATTTAATATAATAATATTAAAATCAAATATTGCAATATACATATAGCCTTGTAATAAAATTAAAAGGTCGTAAAATATTAAATATATAATAGTTAATAATAATATAATATAATATATTATAATATATTATATACTTATTACTATTACAATTACTATTACTTATATTACTATTACTCGAATTACTATTACTTGTACTACTATTATTTGTACTACTATTACTTGTTCTACTATATTACTTGTACTACTATTACTTGTACTACTATTACTTGTTCTACTATATTACTTGTACTACTATTACCTGTATTACTATTACTACTGACTTATATTACTATTACTTGTATTACTTTACTTACTATTATTATTACTTATGTTACTATTACTTATGTTACTATTACTTATATTACTACTACTTATGTTACTATTATAATAGTATTATAATAGTATATAATACTAATTACTATTATAATAGTAATATAAGTAATAGTAATAGTATACTTATGATACTATTACCTATCTTACTATTACCTATCTTACTATTACTATTACTTATATTACTATTGCTTACTATTACTATTACTTACTATTACTATTACTTACTATTTTTATTACTTATGTTACTATTACTTATGTTAATATTACTTATGTTACTATTACCTATGTTACTATTACTTATATTACTATTACTGCTAGTACTATTACTTATATTATTATTACTTACTATTACTTACTATTACTATTACTTATGTTACTATTACTTATATTACTACTACTTATGTTACTATTATAATAGTATTATAATAGTATATAATACTAATTACTATTATAATAGTAATATAAGTAATAGTAATAGTATACTTATGATACTATTACCTATCTTACTATTACCTATCTTACTATTACTATTACTTATATTACTATTGCTTACTATTACTATTACTTACTATTACTATTACTTACTATTTTTATTACTTATGTTACTATTACTTATGTTAATATTACTTATGTTACTATTACCTATGTTACTATTACTTATATTACTATTACTGCTAGTACTATTACTTATATTATTATTACTTACTATTACTTACTATTACTATTACTTATGTTACTATTACTTATATTACTACTACTTATGTTACTATTATAATAGTATTATAATAGTATATAATACTAATTACTATTATAATAGTAATATAAGTAATAGTAATAGTATATTTATGATACTATTACCTATCTTACTATTACTTACTATTACTATTACTTACTATTACTATTACTTACTATTACTATTACTTACTATTACTATTACTTACTATTACTATTACTTACTATTACTATTACTTACTATTACTATTACTTACTATTACTTATATTACTATTACTTACTATTACTATTACTTACTATTACTATTACTTACGTTACTATTACTTACTATTACTTTACCAAACTTTCCACAACAACTGGAAAGCCCAGGCCGCGATTCCTGCCTCCGTCCTAGTGGCGAGTAATAGCGAAGTCGATTCACGGAACGAGAGGGGTCACTCGAAGCCTACTTTCTTCCTCTTTCTCGTCCGCGTAGAGGGGAACCTCGCGCACGGAGGAGATGTTGCCCAGTCGACGCCAGTTTGCGCCAGTACGTAGGACCCATTCGAGCAATCTTGGGCCCACAGTCGGTTCCAGTGCGCGATTCACGCGTTTGCGCTCAGTTCTCTTCCTCTTCTTCGACTTTGCTCGCCTCTACTTCCGTTTCGAGCTTAAATTCCCCGCCAAATCCATTCGACTCACTTGTGCCACTGCAGAGGAGTACGTTTCCGGTTGCTACGTCGCCGGATGTGGACTTTGGGACCGTCGAAACGAGTAAGTAACATCCGTCAAGAATACACTGTTGAAAAAATTCTGTTTTTTAGTGGATTTTCAGGGAAACTTCCGGAAAAATGATTTCAAGGTCCATTTAATTGGATTTGTAATTATTTGGACGATTATTTGTGGGATTTGAGGAACTTTAACTGCTTTCACTTTTGAAGAAATTGTGTTTTTTAGAGGATTTTGAGGGAAACTTCCGGAAAAATGGTTTCATGGTCGATTTAATTGGATTTGTAATTATTTGGACGATTATTTGTGGAATTAGAGGAACTTTAACTGCTTTCACTGTTGAAGAAATTGTGCTTTTTAGAGGATTTTGAGCGAAACTTCCGGAAAAATGATTTCAAGGTCCATTTAATTGGATTTGTAATTATTTGGACGATGATTTGTGGAATTCGAGGAACTTTAACTGCTTTCACTTTTGAAGAAATTGTGTTTTTTAGTGGATTTTCAGGAAAACTTCCGGAAAAATGGTTTCATGGTCGATTTAATTGGATTTGTAATTATTTGGACGATGATTTGTGGAATTAGAAGAACTTTAACTGCTTTCACTTTTGAAGAAATTGTGTTTTTTAGAGGATTTTGAGCGAAACTTCCGGAAAAATGGTTTCGAGGTCGATGTAATTGGATTTGTAATTATTTGGACGATGATTTGTGGGATTTGAGGAACTTTAACTGCTTTCACTTTTGAAGAAATTGTGTTTTTTAGAGAATTTTGAGGGAAACTTCCGGAAAAATGATTTCAAGGTCGATTTAATTGGATTTGTAATTATTTGGACAATGATTTGTGGAATTAGAAGAACTTTAACTGCTTTCTCTTTTGAAGAAATTGTGTTTTTTAGAGGATTTTGAGGGAAACTTTCGGAAAAATGATTTCAAGGTCGATTTAATTGGATTTGTAATTATTTGGACGATTATTTGTGGGATTTGAGGAACTTTAACTGCTTTCACTTTTGAAGAAATCTCAGTTTTTGCAAATTTACACTAACAAACTGTAAAACTCTTAAAAATTTAAGAACTTCATCATGAAAATGAATTAAATATTCTTATAACAAAATTGCACCTCCATAAACGAATTTTTCAAAGCTCAACAACAAATTTAAACAAGTAAACTGAATTATATTTTTATTAATCCTTTACGTTTTCTGATATTTTAGAATTCTCGTTTTACTTAAAACTTTTCTGAGATTTCTAGGTGAAACGATATTAATGATTTCCAGTTTCTTCAGGATTTTTCATTATTAATATGCACAAGCGTAATTTTATTAAAGAAACAATTGCACGATTAACAAACTATCATTAATTTCTTTTGACGTTTTCGTGCTTTCACTTTTGAAAAAATTGTTTTATTTGCGATTAATTATTTCTGTTTTTTAGAAACAAGAGAAAATAGTGCTAGTTTTAAGTAGAACTTATTAGTGTAAACTAGCAATGTTACTTAAATTAGTTTAAATTATAAACTAGTTACTTCAATTGAAATACTAACTATTTTTAAATTAGTTAAGTAACTTTAATTAGTTTAAATTACTTAAGTTAGTTTTAAGCAATAGTGATGGTTTTTAGTAGAAGTTAATCAGTTTTAATTTTGGATGACAGTTTGATTATTTGAAGTATTTGTTGTTTGATTAATTCTCGATTTTTCTGTGTGTTGAGTGTCGGATTAATAATCATCTGAACGATGATTTGGTGGACTTAAGGAACTTGGACTGGTTTCACTTTGGAAAGAATTATTTTACTTGCGATTAATTATTTTCTCTTTTTCAAATGAGAGAAAAATAATTGATTGCGCTAGTTTGTAATAAAACCTAGTCAGTTTTAATTTACGATGGCAGTTTGATTATCTGAAGTGTTTATTGTTCATTTATGGTGGGTTTTGTGTAGACCATTAAGGACCAAAGCGAGAGATTTAATGTAATTAGTAGATTTGTTTTGATGTTTGCTTTTGTGGTTTTCAACAATTGAAAGTAATTAATTTATTGTTTATTGGGCTTTATAGTTGTCTATTATTCCATTTTTTTTTTTAATATGTTTTTGAAGAAAGGTTCCAGAAATGAGAAAAAAAGTATTTATAGTGCTAGTTTATAGTACAATCTAGTCAATTTTAATTTATGATGACAGTTTGATTGTTTGAAGTGTTTATTGTTCATTTATGGTGAGTTTTGTTTAGACCATTAAGGACCAACGCGAGAGATTTAATAAGTAATTAGTGACAAGATTTACGGTTCATATATATATAGTAGATAGTTTTTGTGGTTTTGAACAATTAAATGTAATTAATTTGCTATTTATTGGGCTCGTAACGTTTCATTTTTTTTTTTTAATACATCTTTGAACAAAACTTCTAGAAATGAGATAAAAATAATTTACAGTGCTAGTTTGTAGTAGAACCTAGTCAATTTTAATTTAAAATGACAATTTGATTATTTGTAGTATTTATTGTTTCTTTAGAGTGGGTTTTGTTTAGACCATTAAGGACCAACGCGAGAGAGTTAATAAGTAATTAGTGACTAGATTTACGATTTATATGTATATACATATATATAGTAGATAGTTTTTGTGGTTTTCTATGACTGAATGTAATTAATTTATTGTTCATTTGCCTTGCACTGTTTCATTTTTTTTTTTTATATGTCTTTGAAAAAAGATTCTAGAAATGAGAGAAAAATAATTTATAATGTTAGTTTGCAGTAGAACCTAGTCGATTTTAATTTGAGATGGCTTTTTGAATATTTGAAGTATTAATTGTTCATTTAGAGTGGGTTCTGTTTAGATCATTAAGCACCAACGTGAGAGACTTAATATAATTAGTGAACAAGATTTACAATATATATATATGGTAGATTCGATTTGATGTTTGCTTTTGGGGTTTTCAACAATTGAAAGTAATTAATTTATTGTTATTTAGCTTGTGTTATTTCATTTTTTTCTTTTTTTTTAATACGTCTTTGCAGAAAAATTCTAGAAATGAGAGAAAAATAATTTATAATGCTAATTTATAGTAGAGGCTAGTCAGTTTTAATTTAAGATGACAGTTTGATTATTGGAAGTGTTAATTATTCAATTATGGTGGGTTTTGTTTAGACCATTAAGAACCAACGGTAGAGACTTGTAATTGCTGGACAAAATTTCTAGATTCGATTTGATGATTATTTTTGTGGTTTTCAACAATGGACAGTAATTGATCTGTTGTTTATTATATTTGTTATTATTTGTATTGTTCCATTTTTTTTTTTTTTTTAATATATCTTTGAAGAAAGATTCTAGAAATGTGAGAAAAATAATTTATAATGCTAGTTTATAGCAGAGGCTAGTCAGTTTTAATTTAAGATGACAGTTTGATTATTCGAAGTGTTAATTATTCATTTATGGTGGGTTTTGTTTAGACCATTAAGAACCAACGGTAGAGACTTGTAATTGCTGGACAAAATTTCTAGATTCGATTTGATGATTATTTTTGTGGTTTTCAACAATGGACAGTAATTGATTTGTTATTTATTATATTTGTTATTATTTGTATTTTTTTTTTTAATATATCCTTGAAGAAAGATTCTAGAAATGAGAGAAAAATAATTTACAGTGCTAGTTTATAGTAGAAGCTAGTCAGTTTTAATTTAAGATGACAGTTTGATTATTTGCAGTGTTAATTGTTTATGTAGAGTGGGTTTTGTTTAAACCATTAATGACCAACGCAAGAAGATTTTAATTTAATAACTAATTGGTGAGAAGATTTACGAAAGTTCTTTTACTTGCATCGTTCACGATACTCTTAAATGTTGGGATATTTTTACTCAATTTGGGCTGAGAATCGCATAAAAATCGTGCCAGTTTAAGGTGGACTACCTGCGACGCGTGAACTAAATACAGAACGAACTGAATTCGTAACGTAACGATTTCATTTTAAGTGCTTGCAGCATTTTAATCAGACTCGATTGGACGAAAAACACAAGCATTATTATAGAATTAAAAGATCAGTAAATAATAAACATTAAATAATATTTAACAATTAATAATAATATAATAGAATAATATTAAATATTATAAATATATTGTTATCAAATTAAAAGGTCAGAAAATATTAAATATTAAATATTAACTAGTATATAGTAATAATGATAATATAATGTAAAGTTAAATATTAAATATTAAATAATATATAATATTAAAAATAATATAATATAATACAATAATAATACAAAATTAAATGTTCTAATATATATTATATATAGCTTTGCTACAAAATTAAAAGATCGATAAATAATAAATATTAAATAATAATATTTATTATGTATAGCCTTGTCATAAAATTAAAAGGTCGAAAAATATTCATTATTAAATATTAAATAACATATAATAATTAATAATAATATAATACGATAATATTAAATATTAAATAATAATATTGCAATGTTGCAAATAAATATTAAATAATAATAATAATAATGTTGCAAATAATTATAAACAGACGAAAACTATTGTAATTCAATCAATTCAGCGAAATTTTTAATAAACCTTTCAAGTACTTATTCCTGTCATGAGCAAATTTCTCGATTTTTTTTTTTAATTTTAATATTCAAATTTATTTAGATTGTTTGGAAATAGTTTGAACTGTTTTATGGCCTTTTATATTTTTCTTCCATGGAATATATTTATATTTTTATTTTTGTTATGGAATATATTTAAATTTTTATTTTTGGGATGGAATATATTTATATTTTTATTTTTAATGGAATATATTTAAATTTTTATTTTCAATGGAATATATTTATATTTTTATTTTTGGGATGGAATATATTTATATTTTTATTTTTGTTATGGAATATATTTATATTTTTATTCTTGGGATGGAATATATTTATATTTTTATTTTTGCGATGGAATATATTTATATTTTTATTTTTGGGATGGAATATATTTATATTTTTATTTTTGTGATGGAATATATTTATATTTTTATTTTTAATGGAATATATTTATATTTGTATTTTTGTGATGGAATATATTTATATTTTTATTTTTAATGGAATATATTTAAATTTTTATTTTTAATGGAATATATTTATATTTGTATTTTTGGGATGAAATATATATCTATTTTTATTTTAATTTATATTTATCTCAAATGGGCCATCATCGAGATTATGTAATTGCAACGTAACACATTGGGTATTTAATTGGATATTTAATTACTTTTCATTGCGATCAAATGTACAAACTGTTCCATCAGCTTCGAGTAGTAAGACAACGCGTCTTTCAATAGAAAAGTAGAAAGTATCATTCGTAGTAAGAAAGTGTAAAGGGAACACGGCGTGAAAACATAAATAAAATCAGGGAAACGAAAAGTAAGAATTTATGTAAACGAGGCAAAGAGCCTAAAAGGCAAGAATTGCATTCAGGAAATGCAATAATAATTTTAAAAAAACAATAGTTTAGTTATGGATTTTATGAAAATATAATTTTTTTAAACCTAAGAACTCTAATAGATAATAATAGCAAAAAAAAAACAATAATTCAGTTATGAATTTTCTTAAACCTGAAAATATGGATTTTGTTAAACCTGAGAACTCTGATAGATAATAATAAAAAAAAAAAGAAACAATAATTCAGTTATGGATTTTATGAGAGCTTATTAAACCTAAGTACTATAATATATGATAATAAAAAAAAAAGAAAATAAAATAAAAATAGGTGCAGTTCAAGTGTAGGGTATGAAAGAGAAACAGAAGCAATAATTGTATCAAACGTAGGAAAATAATAAAAGAAAGTATATAATTTGTGAGGAGTAATTTAACGATGAAACTATTGATTAAAAAATTGCAGTAGTCGCTAACAAACTATTAGAACGAGAAACTGTTAGCAATCGAAATTGTTAGCAATGGGAAATATTAGCAATAGCAAATATTAATAATGGAAATTATTAGCAATGGAAATTATTAGCAAAGAAAGATATTAGCCATGGAAATTATTAGCAAAGGAAAATATTAGCTTTGGAAATTATTAGCAAAGTAAATTATTAACTATGAAAATTATTAACAACAGAAACTATTAGCATTGGAGATTATTAACTATGGAAATTATTAGTTATGGAAATTATTAGCTATGGAAATTATTAGCTATGAAAATTATTAGCAAAGGAAAATATTAACAAAGGAAATTATAAGCTATGGAAATTATTAGCAAAGTAAATTAGTAACTATGAAAATTATTAGTTATGGAAATTATTAGCAAAGGAAATTATCAGCAAAAGAAACTATTAGCAATAGAAATTATTAGCTATGAAAATTATTAACAACAGAAGCTATTAGCAATGGAGATTATTAGCTATGGAAATTATTAGTTATGGAAATTATTAGCTATGGAAATTATTAGCTATGAAAATTATTAGCAAAGGAAATTATTAACAAAGGAAATTATAAGCTATGAAAATTATTAGCAAAGGAAAATATTAACAAAGGAAATTATAAGCTATGGAAATTATTAGCAAAGTAAATTAGTAACTATGAAAATTATTAGTTATGGAAATTATTAGCAAAGGAAATTATCAGCAAAAGAAACTATTAGCAATAGAAATTATTAGCTATGAAAATTATTAACAACAGAAACTATTAGCAATGGAGATTATTAGCTATTGAAATTATTAGTTATGGAAATTATTAGCTATGGAAATTATTAGCTATGAAAATTATTAGCAAAGGAAATTATAAGCTATGGAAGTTATTAGCAAAGTAAATTAGTAACTATGCAAATTATTAGTTATGGAAATTATTAGCAAAGGAAATTATCAGCAAAAGAAACTATTAGCAATAGAAATTATTAGCAATGAAAATTATTGGTTATGGAAATTATTAACTATGGAAATTGTTACCTACGAAAATTATTAGCAAAGGAAATTATTAACAATAGCAACTATTAGCAATGGAAGTAATTAGCAATAGAAACTAATAGCAATGCAAATTATTAGCTATGGAAATAGTTAGCAACAGAAACTAATAGCAGTGGAAACTAATAACAATGAAATCTATTAGCAATGAAATCTATTAGTAAGCGAAATAATTAGCAATAGAAACTAATAACAATAAAATCTGTTACCAATGGAAGTAATTAGCAATAGAAACTAATAACAATAAAATCTATTAACAATGGAAATAATTAGCAATAGGAACTAATAACAATGAAATCCATTAGCAATGGATATTATTAGAAATAGAAACTAATAACAAGGAAATCTATTAGCAATGGAAATTATTAACAATAGAAACTAACAGCAATGAAAATTATTGCTAACTTCTACTAGCAATAGAAAATTTCCATTCTAATAAAAAAGTTCAAGAAAAGATGCGTCTCTGACAAAATTTATTAATCAATGCTGATATCTCGTCAGAAGCGACATCCGAGTGAGACATCCATCTTTGAGAAAACTTTTCGTTAATTTTCTTCAAGAATATATTTTCATTAATTTTTCCTTTCATTTTATAAGATACATAATCGCGAATCTAATCTCTGATCAGATTCAAATATTTATAGAAAATACAAGAACAATTTTCTTCAAGAAAAAATATGAGAATAATTTTCTTTAATTAAATTATTTATTTCTTTTATTAAATTAACAAAAAGTTTCCTTGGAGAAGTTCAAAATGACTTCTTGATAAACCTAGCGTTAATTAGAAACGAAAAGTGTGACTTAAAAATGTAATTACTTTGTTATACAAGCAAACACAGCATACATTATTAATAAGAGCAAAACAGTGCAATCATTTTTGCTTGTTAAAGCAAATACGTGCTCCAGAAAATATCTTCTAATTAGGTTCGCGTGCTCGCGATCGAATAAGAAGGACGATTGTGAGAAACGATAATAAGAAGAATAGAATTACGTAATCTCGTTTAATTTTACTTTCATCTCGTGGGAAGGTAACAAGAATTATCCTTGAAAGAGTGAGAATAATTGTAAATTAGTATTATATTATTCTTCGCATCATTAATTCCAATGACTTTGGTATTATTAAGTTTATGCAAAAGAAATGTCGATTTTTAAACGACCAAAAAAAAAAAAAAATAAGTCGAAAATATAAAATTTTGTTTCTAAGAAATTTTATTAATTAAAATAAGGACCATTAGAATCAGTAGAGCGTTGTTAACGAGATAAATTAAGTTTATTTATGCTGGTAGAGTTGGTTTTTCAAGCATTTCTTTGAAGCTTTGAGAGTGGTAAATTTAAGTTTCAAGCTTTGAGAGTTGAAATTTTCAGTTTTGAAATTATGAGATCTGAAGCTTTGAGAGTTGAAGTTCTGATAATTTTTTAAGCTTTTCGTAATTGAAGTTTTCAGCTTTGAAGCTTTGAGAGTTTAAGCTCTGAGTTTTGAAGCCCTGAAAATTTAAACTCTGAGGTCTAAAGCTCTGAGCTTTGAAACTTTGAGAGTTGAAACTCTGAGATCTGAAATTTTGAGTTCTGTGGCTTCGAGATTTGAAACTCTGAGATCTGAAGCTTTGAGAATTGAGGCTCTGAAATCTGAAATTTTGAGTTCTAAAGCTTTGAGAGTTGAAGCTCTGAGATCTGAAATTTTTAGTTCTGAAGCTTTGAAAATTGAAGCTTGGAGATCTGGAATTTTGAAGTCTATAGCTTTAAGAGTTGAAGCTCTGAGATCTGGAATTTTGAAATCTGTAGCTTTGAGAGTTGAAGCATTGAGATTTAAAATTTTGAGCTCTGAAGCTTTAAGAATTCAAGCTTTGAGATCTGAAATTTTGAGCTCTGAAGCTTTAAGATCTGAAATTTTTAGCTCTAAAGCTTTGAGAATTCTAGCTTGGAGATCTGAAACTTTGAGAGTTAAAGTTCTGAAATCTGAAATTTTAATCTCTGAAGCTTTAAGAATTGAAGCTTCGAGTTCTGAAATTCTGTGCTCTGAAGCTTTAACAGTTGAAGCTCTAAGATCTAAAATTTCAAACTCTGAAGCTTTAACAATTGAAGCTCTGAGCTTTGAAACTTTTAAGTTGAAACCATGAGATCTAAAATTTTCAATATTAAAGCTCTAAGATCTGAAGCTTTTATAAAAAATCTTTCTAGAGAACATTTTCATTAAATATTTCCAACTATATCATTTTACATTTTTTCTTTAAAAAAAACTGAAGATTTCTTAGCTAATTCTTAAAAAAATAACAAGATTACTAAACTACATTGAATTTAAATATCAATTCCTCCAAGAAATGAAAGTTCTTCTCAATGGCAGTTCAAACAGAGTCACTGTAGCCCCACAGCACCCCTTATTCTCACTTACAATTAACTCTTACTCTCTTTACACTGACAAGAAATGGCATAATCTAAAAAAATAAAACTATACTCTATGGTAAGAAGAAAAACAGGAAACTGAAACGAAAGGGAAAGTGCATTATGCAAATATCAATTTAAAAACTTTCTTTTGCTCGCCACTGTAATAGCGCTAATGAGAAATGGTTTTGCACAGCGTCATCTAAAGCAAACTGGACATTGCAATCTCAAATGGACCGTGTGTTACGTAATATGCTCGCGTTCGTATCGAAATCGTTGTCATCGTCTTTATTGTACGATCCAAATCTCTCTTTTTTCCATTCACTGGATTAGATTTTGGTCAATTGAAACGAGAAATTAATGAAAACGAGAAATTATGATGAGTCCATTTTGTGGGATGCAATGTTTCTTTATAATTTTAAATAATTGTTGTGAATTAGTTTTGAAACTATTTGGATAAATGAACGAACACTTTGGTTGCTTTAAGGTTTATGAGTTAAAAAGATAGTTGCTTAGATCTTTTGAAACTATTTGGAAAAATGAGAAAACGCTTTGGTTGCCTTAAAATCTGTTTAAAGTCTAAATAAAAGAATGGTTCCTTTAAAGATAATTCCTTAGACTTTAAATGCATATTTTCTAAATCAGGGTTTCCTAAACTTTTTATTTAATTGTAGGATGCAATGTTCCTTTATAATTTGTAAACAATTGTTGTGAATTAGTTTTGAAACTATTTGGATAAATGAACGAACACTTTGGTTGCTTTAAGGTTTATGAGTTAAAAAGATAGTTGCTTAGATCTTTTGAAACTATTTGGAAAAATGAGAAAACACTTTGGTTGCCTTAAAATCTATTTAAAGTCTAAATAAAAGAATGGTTCCTTTAAAGATAGTTCCTTAGACCTTAAAAAATAGTTCGTTAGATTTTAAATGCATATTTTCTAAATCAGGATTTCCTCAATTTTTTATTCAATTGTGGGAATCAAAATTACCAATAATTTACTAATAATTCTTTTTAATTTAATTACTCTTTCTAATTTAGCTCTTACTAATAATTTCTTCTAATTTACAAATAACCATTGCAATAGATATTTTCTTTTTTCCTGTTTAGTTCCTTAGACTGTAAATGGATATTTTCTAAATCAGGATTTCTTAAGTTTTTTTATTTAATTGCAGGAAACAAAATTTGCTAATAATTGTTTCTAATTGAGCTATTGCTAAGAATTTCTCCTACTTTACAAATAATTATTGCAAATTTGAAACTACTTGGAAAAGTGAGCAAACATCTCAATTACTTTAGAGTCTAAGAGTTAAAGAGACAATTACTATTTACTAAATTAGTTTCTTAAACTTTTTACTCTGAAGATCTTATTGTATTTACGAAAATTTGTCGTGAGACCCCCATAAGCATTGCAGGCAAATATTCTTTTTCAGTTTACAACAACAAACTTAGGCAATAACGTAATAAACTTGATAACTTAATAAACTTGATAACTTAATAAACTTGATAACTTAATAAACTTGATAACTTAATAGACTTAATAAATTAATAGACTTAATAAACTTAATAACTTAGTAATTTAATAACTTAATAAGTTCAAGACTTAATAACTTAATAACTTAGTAATTTAGTAACTTAGTAACTTAGTAACTTAGTAACTTAATAACTTAATAACTTAGTAACTTGATAACTTGATAACTTAGTAACTTGATAACTTTATAACTTGATAACATAGTAACTTAGTAACTTAATAATTTGATAACTCAGTAACTTAGTAACTTAGTAACTTAATAACTTGATAACTTGATAACTTAGTAACTTAGTAACTTAATAATTTGATAACTCAGTAACTTAGTAACTTAGTAACTTAGTAACTTAGTAACTTAGTAACTTAGTAACTTAATAACTTGATAACTTGATAACTTGATAACTCAGTAACTTAGTAACTTAGTAACTTAGTAACTTAATAACTTGATAACTTGATAACTTGATAACTTGATAACTTAGTAACTTAAAAATTTGATAACTCAGTAACTTAGTAACTTAGTAACTTAGTAACTTAGTAACTTAGTAACTTAGTAACTTAATAACTTGATAACTTGATAACTTAGGAACTTGATAACTTAGGAACTTGATAACTTAGTAACTTATTAACTTGATAACTTGATAACTTATTAACTTGATAACTTGATAACTTAGTAACTTGATAACTTGATAACTTAGTAACTTAGTAACTTAATAATTTGATAACTCAGTAACTTAGTAACTTAGTAACTTAGTAACTTAGTAACTTAATAACTTGATAACTTGATAACTTGATAACTCAGTAACTTAGTAACTTAGTAACTTAGTAACTTAATAACTTGATAACTTGATAACTTGATAACTTGATAACTTAGTAACTTAAAAATTTGATAACTCAGTAACTTAGTAACTTAGTAACTTAGTAACTTAGTAACTTAGTAACTTAATAACTTGATAACTTGATAACTTAGGAACTTGATAACTTAGGAACTTGATAACTTAGTAACTTATTAACTTGATAACTTGATAACTTATTAACTTGATAACTTGATAACTTAGTAACTTGATAACTTGATAACTTAGTAACTTAGTAACTTCATAAGTTGATAACTTAATAACTTAATAACTTAATAACTTAATAAACTTGATAATTTAATAAACTTGTTATAATAACAAACTTAGAAAATGTAACGCAATAATAAAAATAATTTTTGGCAACATTTACTGCAGTTCCCACAGACCACAATTATGGTCGTGATCCACAGTTTAAGAAACTGTATTCTAAATTATACGATACATTCTATTTCCAAACGCAAAATTTTTATTTGCGATATACGCGTCACGTCGATTTTCTTTTATCGAATTTGTTAAGATCAATTAAATATTATTTTTCAAATATACCATAAAGCAGAGGAGGTCCAGTCAGATTCGCTAATCTTGGAAATATTATTTAAATTTAAATTAAATATTATCTAAATTTAATTTGTAATATTATCTAAATTTATTTTGTAATATTATTTAAATTTAATTTGTAATATTATTTAAATTTAATTTGTAATATTATTTAAATTTAATTTGTAATATTACTTAAACATAATTTGTAATATCAAAATTTAATTTGTAATATTATTTAGTTCTAATTTTCTTTGGAGATTTTTGAATATAACCACATTTGGCAATCAGAAGTCCACAGCAGAAATAATAATATTTAAATTTAATTTGTAATATTATTTAGTTCTAATTTCCTTTGGAGATTAACTCCATTAGTTAAAAACGAAACTTAAAAACTTGTTTAAAATATCGTAACTCACCTCATCTCTTCAACAATGACCAAAATATAAATTAAAAGAGACACGAGTCGTTGAGGACAATTCTGTATCAAATAATATAATAATATAATATAATAATATAAATAAAAATAATGTTATAATATTGTAGGAAATTTATTAATTAATGACAATTACAAGATTATTTGATAGTTCTTTTAAATTGAGATATTACTTGAAAAACTGCTAATGAACAACTAACTGATCGTTTTTCTGATTTTCTGCATCAGAAAATTAATATTACTGTCAGTATCTCAATTTCATATTAAATAAATGTACAAATAATTGAAAAACTAATTTAAAAATTTGATTCTATTTTTTTTAAACTTAATCCACAGTTTTCAGGTACTGTATACTACTTATTTTCCAAATTTCGTTGAAATCCTACTACTTACTCTATTATCCATCCATATGTAGGAAATTTATTAATTAATGACAATTACCAGATTATTAGATAGTTCTTTTAAATTCAGATATTACTTGAAAGACTGTTAATGAACAACTAACTGATCGTTTTTCTGATTTTCTGCATCAGAAAATTAATATTACTGTCAGTATCTCAATTTCATATTAAAGAAATGTACAAATAATTGAAAAACTAATTTAAAAATTTGATTCTATTTTTTTTAAACTTAATCCACAGTTTTCAGGTACTATTTACTACTTATTTTCCAAATTTCGTTGAAATCCTACTATTAGTTGCGAAGGTATTACTCGTTTTCTAAAGGATGCGTACTCTTTATATTTCATTTACTCTATTATCCATCCATATGTAGGAAATTTATTAATTAATGACAATTACAAGATTATTGGATAGTTCTTTTAAATTCAGATATTACTTGAAAGACTGTCAATGAACAACTAACTGATCGTTTTAAAACATTCGCACGAAAAACTTGAATTATTGATTATTTTTTAAATTAATATAATTTCATTATCCTACAATATAATAATATAACATAATTTGAACAATATAATAATATAATAATATAAATTTTGTACCTTTTCGAGTCTCAACAACACCACGTTGCCATTTATTTGAACGCACATCGTTGGTTGTCCAGAAAGATGGCGTTAGAATCGAAACGAGAGCAGTATTTTCACGATACTCTCGCGAATTAGATCGACTATAGGAGTTTTCGACCGTGAATTCGTTTATCGAACGCCACGAGGAAGCGAAAATTCGAGCATCGTCGACCTACATACTTTGTAACTAGCTCTGGGTGAAATTCGATTGCGTCGCGTATTTCCACTTGGATTTCTAGAAGAAATCTGAACTTGTGTACAGAAAAAAAAAATGAATAGCATGCGTAGAAAACTAACAGTGAAGAAGTCGCGATGTCTCATTAGAAATTGTTCTGTTCGATTACACTGTTCGATTCGTTGAAATAAGCGTTTGGCAGCGCAAGGATTAATAATGGACTGTTTATTTTGAAAATGGTGTAAGTCTTTCTTTTTTTTTAAAGAAATGAGATTTGAAATTTATGCTTAATTTAATGTAACATTAATGTGACGTTAAATTTATGCTTAATTTAATGTAAACTTTTTGTTTACAGCTGGTTAGTACCTGATATTTGAAGAAATGAGAAATGCTTCGTTCAATTTAAAATTGTGTAACCATTGATTATGAAAGTGGTGTAAGTCCGATTTCTATTATCTTATTTGTTAGCTATGGAAATTATTGGCAAAGGAAAATATTAGCAAAGGAAATTATTAGCTATAGAAATTATTAACAATCGAGATTATTAGCTATGGAAATTATTAACAAAGCAAATTATTAGCTATAGAAATTATTAACAATAGCAACTAATAGCAAAGGAAATTATTAGCAATAGAAACTAATAGCAATGGAAACTATTAGCAATGGAAATTATTAGCAAAGGAAATTATTAGCTATGCAAATTATTAGCTATAGAAATTATTAGCAATCGAAATTATTAGCAATCGAAATTATTAGCAATAGTAACTAAGGAAATTGTTAGCTATAGAAATTATTAGCTATGCAAATTATTAGCAAAGGAAATTATTAGCTATGCAAATTATTAGCTATGCAAATTATTATCTATAGAAATTATTAGCAATCGAAATTATTAGCAATAGTAACTATCAGCAATAGAAACTATTAACTATGGAAATTATTAGCAAAGGAAATGATTAATTATGGAAATTATTAGCTATGCAAATTATTAACTATGGAAATTGTTAGCTATAGAAATTATTAGCACTACCAACTAATAGCAATGAAAATTATTAGCAATAGAAACTAATAGCAATGGAATCTATTAGTAATAGAAATTATTAGCTATAGAAGTTATTAACTATAGTAACTAACAACAATCGAAATTATTAGCTATAGAAATTATTAATAATAGTAACTACTAGCAATGGAAATTATTAGCAATACAAATTATTAGCAAAGGAAATTATAAGTAATTGAAATTATTAGCAAAAGAAATTATTAGCTATGAAAATTATTAGATATAGAAATTATTAACAATAGGAACTAATAGCAGTGGAAATTATTAGCAATAGAAACTCATAGCAATGAAATCTATTAGCAATAGAAGTTATTAGCAAAGGTAACTATGATTAAGGGAAATTATTAGCAAGAGAAACTATTAGTTATGGAAATTATTAGCTATGGAAAGTATTAGCTATGTAAATTATTAGCCATTCAAATTGTTAGCTATGGAAATTATTAAGAATAGCAATTAATAGCAATGAAAATTATTAGCTATAAAAATTATTAGCAATAACAACTATTAGTAGTGGAAATTATTAGCGAAGGAAATTATTAGCAATAGAAATTACTAGCAAAGGAAATTATAAGTCATGGAAATTATTAGCAAAAGAAATTATTAGCTATGGAAATTATTAGTTATAGAAATTATTAACAATAGTAACTAATAGCAATGGAAATTATTAACTATAGAAATTATTAACAATAGTAACTAATAAAAATGTAAATTATTAGCAATAGCAACTATTACCAGTGGAAATTATTAGCAATACAAATTATTATCGAAGGAAATTATTAGCAATAGAAATTACTAGCAAAGGAAATTATAAGTAATGGAAATATTTAGCAAAAGAAATTATTAGCTGTGGCAATTATTAATTACGGAAATTATTAGCTATAGAAATTATTAACAATAGTAACTAATAGCAATGGAAATTATTAGCTTTAAAAAGTAATAGCAATGAAATCTATTAGAAGTGGAAATTATTAACTTTGGTAATTATTAACTATAGAAATTATTAGCAATAGCAACTATTATTAATGGAAATTGTTAGCTATAGAAAAATTATTAGTGAAGGAAACTATAAGTAAGGCAAATTATTAGCTATGGAAGTTATTATCAAAGCAAACTATAAGCATTGGAAATTATTTGCAATAGAAATTATTAGCAATCGAAATTATTAGTAATAACAACTATTAGTAAAGGAAATTATTTGCAATAGAAATTATTAGCAACAGAAATTATTAGCAATACAAATTATTAGCGAAGGAAACTATAAGTGAGGGAAATTATTAACAAAAGTAACTGTTAGCAATAGAAAATATTAGCTATGGAAGTTATTATCAAAGCAAGCTATAAGCAATGGCAATTATTAGCAATCGAAATTATTAGCAATGGAAGTTATTAGCTATGGCAATTATTAGCTATGGAAATCATTAACTATAGAAATTATTAGCAATAACAAATATTAATAGTGGAAATTATTAGCAATAGCAACTAATAGCAATGAAAATTATTAGAAATAGAAATTATTAGCAAAAGAGTCTATAAGTAATGGAAATTATTAGCAAAAGAAACTATTATCAATAAAAATGATTAGCTACAGAAGTTATATATTCGCTCGAGTCACAGATACGAAACGCGCACGCATAATCAAAGCAAAAAAAAAAAAAGGCGGCAAGAAATTATTAGCAACAGAAATTATTAGCAATACAAATTATTAGCGAAGGAAACTATAAGTAAAGGAAATTATTAACAAAAGAAACTGTTAGCAATAGAAAATATTAGCTATGGAAGTTATTATCAAAGGATGCTATAAGCAATGGCAATTATTAGCAATCGAAATTATTAGCAATAGCAACTAATAGCAATGAAAATGATTAGAAATAGAAATTATTAGCAAAAGAGTCTATAAGTAATGGAAATTATTAGCAAAAGAAACTGTTAGCAATAAAAATGATTAGCTATAGAAGTTATATATTCGCTCGAGTCACAGATACGAAACGCGCACGCATAATCAAAGCAAAAAAAAGAAAAGGCGGACACGTCTGGAGATTCTGAGCGTCGTGAAAACGCCTCGAAACTTCGGTTCTCTTTCGCGCGTTGCCCTAGAACGCAGCCTCGTGTCGTCGCGTGCTCGTTAACGCGTTTTACGTGCACGCTCGTGCGTTTCTTTCCTTTCTCGTCCCCGCTCTTCCTCACTCTCTGTCTCCTCTACCCTCTCCACGCAATTCTGTGCTTAGAAACTGCAACCGCGAAAGCAGAGGCGAGCTCCAGCCGAGAAATTGCTTTTGCTCCTTTAAAACCGGCGAAAGTTTTTCTCTCGCCAGTTGTCTGCGCGACAAACGCACAATTTATGCTGTAATAATTAACGCTAAACGTACGTACATTTTTTTTATACCTAATTTTACCATTTAGGCGCGCATTTGACCCGTTATGAAAGAAACTTTCATTTTTCTTAACACTTTTACGCACATTTCTGACTTTACCATCGCTCTCAGAGACAGATTTTTTTGTTTCCATTGTTTATCACTGCCAGATAAAATCGAAATTGGTGTAAGTTAATTATCACATTTGGCCACAGTTTTAGGATTTTAAAGTAAAGTATTATAATTATTTTTAGAAAAGTTTTAGGATTATTTCTAACAACGTTTTACGATTATTTAGAGCAAAGTTTTAGAATTACTTAGAGCAATGTTTTAGGATCTTTTCTAGCAAAGTTTTAAAATTTTTTGTAGCAAAGTTTTAGGATTATTTAAAGCAAAGTCTTGGGATTATTTCGAGTAAAGTTTTGGGATTATTTAAAGCAAAGTTTTGGGATTATTTAGAGAAAAGTTTTAAAATTATTTAAAGCAAAGTTTTAGAATGATTTAGATCAAGTTTTTGCGATTTTTAAAGTAAAGTTTTACAATCCTTTATGAAAAAGTTTTAGGATTATTTAAAGCAGAGTTTTGGGATTATTTAGAGCAGAGTTTTAAGATTGCTTAGAGTAAAGTTGTAGAATTGTTTAGTGCAAACTTTTAGCATTATTTCTAGCAAAGTTTCTAGCAAGTTTATGGAAAAGTTTTACAATTATTTATAGAAAAGTTTTAGGATTATTTCTAACAAAGTTTTAGAATTATTTGGAGCACAGTTTTGGGATTATTTCCAACAAAGTTTTAGAATTACTT
Organism: Xylocopa sonorina; assembly: GCF_050948175.1. NCBI lineage: Eukaryota > Metazoa > Arthropoda > Insecta > Hymenoptera > Apidae > Xylocopa > Xylocopa sonorina. Next base: position 2,079,481 of record NC_135206.1, on the reverse strand, counting down.
AGAGCAAAGTTTTAGGATCTTTTCTAGCAAAGTTTTAAAATTTTTTGTAGCAAAGTTTTAGGATTATTTGTAACAAAGTTTTAGCATTATTTGTAACAAAGTTTTAGAATTATTTAGAGCAAAATTTTGTGATTATTTGAAGCAAAGTTTTAGCATTATTTGTAACAAAGTTTTAGAATTATTTAGAGCCAAATTTTGTGATTATTTGAAGCAAAGTTTTAGCATTATTTATAACAAAGTTTTTAGATTATATAGAGCAAAGTTTTAGGGTTTTTAAAGTAATGCTTTATAATTATTTACAAAGAAGTTTTAGGATTATTTCTAACAAAGTTTTAGAATTATTTAGAGCAAAGTTTTGGGATTATTTGGAGCAAAGTTTTAAGATTATATAGAGCAAAGTTTTAAGATTTTTAAAGTAATGCTTTATAATTATTTACAAAGAAGTTTTAGGATTATTTCTAACAAAGTTTTAGGATTATTTCTAACAAAGTTTTAGAATTATTTAGAGCAAAGTTTTGGGATTATTTGGAGCAAAGTCTTGGAATTATTTAGAGCAAAGTTTTAGGATTATTTGTAACAAAGTTTTAGGATTTTTAAAGTAATGCTTTATGATTATTTACAAAGAAGTTTTAGGATTACTTCTAACAAAGTTTTAGAATTATTTAGAGCAAAGTTTTGGAATTATTTGTAACAAAGTTTTAAAGTTATTTGTAACAAAGTTTTAAAATTATTTATAGCAAAGTTTTTGGACTCTTAAGGTAAAGTTTTACAATTATTTAGAACAGAAGAGTATAATATATACCCAACGAAAATTTAAAGTCGATATTTTCGAAAACAAAGCCTCAAACGAAAAATTGTTATTCTATATTTTCGACTTATTTTTTCATCTAGAATCACATCCTTTTTCTTTAAATTATTTCTTTAGACTAAAAAAATAAATAAATCTAGCTAAAGTTGAGGGAATTGATAACTGGTTTAGCAAGATTACTGAAGAATATTGTTTAAAACCATTTGCCTTTGCCATTTTCCATTTGCTCAAAGCCTTTCTAGAGAACTACTATATTGCACTATCAAAAGCAAGCATTTGAAATATTATTTTATATTACTCTGTCCAGTATTGTAGAAATATTTTCCATGCAACTGACATTTCTTTGTTTCACTGTGCTTTTGCAGTTTTCCAAGAATGAAAGGTGCAATTATTCACTCAATATTTGGGATTAACAATTTTACTATTACCCTCAATTGGAGTGTCGTAACATCAATCGAATGCAAAGTGACTTTCAGTTCAGATAGGGTTGGTTCGTTTTCTAAAGCTGCACAGACGATCATCTCGTATTCCATAGACAACGTCGTCCAATTACTTTAAGTCAGCGCACCCTATATTCCCTGGTAGGGGATCTGGGTTGTAATAACTCGATCCCAACAGCCACGTAAGTACAATGGCGCGTGGTTCTTAATATGCACAGCTGATCGTGGCTGACTGCTGGTCTATCGTCTTTGGATTAAATGAAAAGCAATACGCGTTCTTAGCAGAGGGAAAGTTATGACGATATTCGAGTCGTCACAGAGTTTTGACGTGTCGACTTCTTTTTTTTTAATATCCAATGATATGAAAATTAACAGACAAAAACTTGACTCCATTGGCTGTTCTAATGAGACTTTAGGTAGTAAATATAATCTTTGTTAGGTTTTAATTAGGTAGTAGATATAGAGAGTGGTTTTTTGAGGTAAAATAGGGCACTTGTGTTAAAATTAGTACCAAGAAGGCTTTGTTTTTGGGACGATGTTGGAACAAAGTTCATACTGTCGTATACTCAGTGACACCACTGCTAAATAACACAAATATGGGGCAGGCAAACTTCAGTCCCATCTCTACTAGTAGACCACAGTTCGAGTTGGAAAGTAGTAATAAACAAAAATTTTCACAGCTTGAACTTTGCAAATACAAAAATTCTAAGCTTGAATTTTCTAAGCGCAAGATTTCTCAACGTTTCAGAACGTTAAAAAAATTCTAAAAAAGTTAAAAAAATTTCTCCATGATAGATGCTTCAAATACAGCTTGATGAACATTCTGGAATATTTATTAATTAAGGACAGTTACAAGATTTTAGAAATCGTTCGATAGCCCTTTACAACTGAGATGTTACTTTAAAAACAGATGATGAACAACTGACTAGTGGTTTTAAAATATTCCACAGACATAACATTTGAAACTCTAATTATTGATTAAATTTTACTAAAAATCATTCCACTATCCTTCACTATAGAATTGCATAAGACAAATGTTTAGTTAAAGTGCTGACAATTAATTCACTATGGAATTTTTTCGCTATAGAATTGCATAAACGAACTTGAAACCCTAATTGTTACTTAACTTTTACTAAAAATAATTCCATTATCCTACACTATGGAATTGCATAAGACAAATTTGTTTAGTTACAGTGCTGACAATTAATTCACTATGGAACTCCTTCACTATGGCATTGCATAAACAAATATGAAGCCTTAATTATTGATTAACTTTTACTAAATATAATTCCATTATACTTCACTATGGAATTACATAAACGAATATGCAACCCTAATTATTGATAAACTCTTACTAAATATAATTCCATTATACTTCACTATAGAATTGCATAAGACGAATTTGGAACCCTAATTATTGATGAACTCTTACTAAATATAATTCCATTATACTTCACTATAGAATTGCATAAGACGAATTTGAAACCCTAATTATTGATTAACTTTTATTAAATATAACTCCATTATCCTTCACTATGGAATTATAGAAGACGAATTTGGAACCCTAATTATTGATTAACTTTTACTAAAAATAATTCCACTATCCTTCACTACAGAATTGCATAAGACAAATTTCTTTAGTTACAATGTTGATAATCAATTAAATCGCTATTTGCAGTTGCTATTAGCTTTCATAGAGTTTGAAATTGTGGACAAACTTGTTTAGTTACAGTACTGACAATCAATTAAATCGTTATTTGCAATTGTTATTATCTTTCATAGAGTTTCAAATTGTGGACAAATTTGTTTAGTTGCAGTACTAATAATCAATTAAATCGCTATTTGCAATTGCTATTACTCTTTACAAACTTTCAAATTGTGGACAAATTTATTTAGTTACAGTATTGACAATCAATTAAATCGCTATTTGCAATTACTATTAGCTTTCATAAAGTTTCAAATTGTGGACAAATTTGTTTAGTTACAGTGTTAACAATCAATAAAATCACTATTTGCAATTGCTATTAGCATTTATAGAGTTTCAAATTGTGGACAAATTTGTTTAGTTACTGTACTGCCAATCAATTAAAACGCTATTTGCAATTACTATTATCTTTCATAAAGTTTCAAATTGTGGACAAATTTTTTAGTTACAGTACTGACAATTAATTAAATTGTTACTTACAATTACTATTAGCTTTCATAGAGTTTCAAATTGTGGACAAATTTGTTTAGTTACAGTGTTAACAATCAATTAAATCACTATTTGCAATTGCTATTAGCATTTATAGAGTTTCAAATTGTGGACAAATTTGTTTAGTTACAGTACTGGCAATCAATCAATTAAATCGCTATTTGCAATTACTATTATCTTTCATAGAGTTTCAAATTGTGGACAAATTTGTTTAGTAACAGTACTAATAATCAATTAAATCGCTATTTGCAATTACTGTTATTTTTCATAAAATTTCAAATTGTGGACAAATTTGTTTAGTTACAGTACTGACAATTAATTAAATTGTTACTTACAATTACTATTAGCCTTCATAGAGTTTCAAATTGTGGACAAATTTGTTTAGTTACAGTACTGGCAATCAATCAATTAAATCGCTATTTGCAATTACTATTAGCTTTCATAAAGTTTCAAATTGTGGACAAATTTGTTTAGTTACAGTGTTAACAATCAATAAAATCACTATTTGCAATTGCTATTAGCATTTATAGAGTTTCAAATTGTGGACAAATTTGTTTAGTTACTGTACTGCCAATCAATTAAAACGCTATTTGCAATTACTATTATCTTTCATAAAGTTTCAAATTGTGGACAAATTTGTTTAGTTACAGTGTTAACAATCAATAAAATCACTATTTGCAATTGCTATTAGCATTTATAGAGTTTCAAATTGTGGACAAATTTGTTTAGTTACTGTACTGCCAATCAATTAAAACGCTATTTGCAATTACTATTATCTTTCATAAAGTTTCAAATTGTGGACAAATTTGTTTAATTACAATACTGACAATTAATTAAATTGTTACTTACAATTACTATTAGCTTTTTTATAGAGTTTCAAATTGTGGACAAATTTGTTTAGTTACAGTACTGACAATTAATTAAATTGTTACTTACAATTACTATTAGCTTTTTTATAGAGTTTCAAATTGTGGACAAATTTGTTTAGTTACAGTACTAATAATCAATTAAATCGCTATTTGCAATTACTATTATCTTTTGTAAAGTTTCAAATTGTGGGCAAATTTGTTTAGTTACAGTGTTAACAATTAATTAAATCGTTATTTGCAATTACTATTAGCCCTCATAAACTTTCAAATTGTGGAGAAATTTGTTTAGTTACAGTACTGACAATTAATTAAATTGTTACTTACAATTACATTTAGCTTTTTTATAGAGTTTCAAATTGTGGACAAATTTGTTTAGTTACAGTACTGGCAATCAATCAATTAAATCGCTATTTGCAATTACTATTAGCCTTCATAAAGTTTCACATTATGGACAAATTTGTTTAGTTACAGTGTTAACAATTAATTAAATCGTGATTTACAATTACTATTAACCCTCATAAACTTTCAAATTGTGGACAAATTTGTTTAGTTACAGTACTGACAATTAATTAAATTGTTACTTACAGTTACTATTAGCCTTCATAGAGTTTCAAATTGTGGACAAATTTGTTTAGTTACAGTGTTAACAATCAATTAAATCGCTATTTGCAATTACTATTAACCCTCATAAACTTTCAAATTGTGGACATGAAATATTCATCACTTAATTCGCGAAATTTTTGCGCCAGAGGATCGATTGCATATACATCGTGTCTCTAAAATAAGAATACAACTTGCCCAATCGCGCTTTCTCTGAACAATTTCCTGGATGCGTTTAGAAGTAGAAGAAACGCTTTCGACAGCGATTAATTGGAAATATGACACGTCCAAATGAAACGTGAGACGCCTGTTTAGTCGAGCAGAAGATTCTATTTGCACTTTCTGATCGATATGAACGATACGAATAGGAACAGAGGCCACTGAAAATGTCTCGTGCATTCTGTTCGTGAAACTGGGCCACGAAAGTGGACGTTTGAAATCGAAATTGACCCCATATCGATTACTTTGTGTCCTCCAAAGGTTAAAATGCGAGTCACGTAACGAGATGCCATTACAGTTCTTTGAACCAAACCGTTTCGTGTACGAATTTGAATTGAAAACGTTGAATAAACAGCCACCATATTTTTCTGCTCGATTTGTCGACATTTTAGGATCATTTCTTAGGAAAATAATTGAATTAATTTGAAGTTAGGCAAAGTTTTAGGCATTTTTATTCTACGTACAGTGTTCAATGCAGTCTATTCAGTTCGGTTTGCTCATTTGGTTAATAAAATGTGCACGATTTAATTAATTGTCAGTACTGTAACTAAGAGATTAGTAAGAGTGAATGTGACTGAGGAAAGCTTGAAAAGTAACGGATATTGGGTTGGCAATTAACAAGGAAAATTGCAAAGTTTGTCCTTAAAATTATTGTAATTCTAAGCGCAAAATTTCTCAACTTAAACTTTCTAAGCGCAAAACTTCTAGCTTCAACCTTCTAAGCTTGAAATTTCTAAACAAAAATTTCTAAGTTTGAACACTATGCATAAAATTTCTAAGCACAAGATTTCTCAGCTTGAACTTTCCAAGCGCAAAATTTCTCAGCTTAAACTTTTTAAGCGCAAAATCTCTAAGCTTAAACTTTCTAAGCGTAAAACTTCTAGCCTCAACCTTCTAAGCTTGAATTTTCTAAGCGCAAAATTTCTAAGCTTCGACTTTCTAAGCTTGAATTTTTTAACCGCCAAACTTCTAAGCTTCAAGTTTCTAAGCTTATAATTTCTAAATAAAAATTTCTAAGTTTGAACACTATGCATAAAATTTCTAAGCACAAGATTTCTCAGCTTGAACTTTCCAAGCGCAAAATTTCTCAGCTTAAACTTTTTAAGCGCAAAATTTCTAAGCTTCGACTTTCTAAGCTTGAATTTTTTAACCGCCAAACTTCTAAGCTTGAATTTTCTAAGCGCAAAATTTCTAAACAAAAATTTCTAAGTTTCAACACTATGCACAAAATTTCTAAGCACAAGATTTCTCAGCTTGAACTTTCCAAGCGCAAAATTTCTCAGCTTAAACTTTTTAAGTGCAATATTTCTAAGCTTAAACTTTCTAAGCGCAAAACTTTTAGCCTCAACCTTCTAAGCTTGAATTTTCTAAGATTGAAATTTCTAAACAAAAATTTCTAAGTTTCAACACTATGCACAAAATTTCTAAGCACAAGATTTCTCAGCTTGAACTTTCCAAGCGCAAAATTTCTCAGCTTAAACTTTTTAAGCGCAAAATTTCTAAGCTTGAACTTTCTAAGCGTAAAATTTCGAAGCTTGAATTTTCTAAGTGCAAAATTTCTAAGCTTGATCTTTTTAAACGTAAAATTTCTAAGCTTGAACTATCTAAGTGCAAATTTTCTAAGTGTCAAGTTTCTAAGCACAAGATTTCTCAGCTTGAACTATCCAAGCGCAAAACTTCTGAGTGTCAAATTTCTAAGCGCAAGATTTCTTAGCTTAACTTTGCAAGTGCAAGACTTCTAAGCTTGAACTCTCTAAGCGTAAAACTTCTAAGCTTGAACTTTCTAGGCGTAACTTTTCTAAGCGTAAAATTTCTAAGCGCAATATTTCTCAGCTTAATCTTACCAAACGCAAACCTTTTCAGCTTGAATTTTCTAAATACATAATTTCTAAGCTTGAACTTTCTAAGCGTAAGACTTCTAAGCTTAAACTCTCTAAGCGTAAATTTTCCAAGCGTAAAATTTCTAAGCTTCAACTTTCTAAGCGCAAAATTTCTAAGTATAAAATTTCTAAGCTTCAACTTTCTAAGCTCAAAACTTCTAAGCTTCAACCTTCTAAGCTTGAATTTTCAAAGCTCAAAACTTCTAAGCTTCAACCTTCTAAGCTTGAATTTTCAAAGCTCAAAACTTCTAAGCTTCAACTTTCTAGACGCAAAATTTCTAAGCATAATATTTCTAACGCAAAATTTCTAAGCTTCAATTTTCTAAGCGCAAAACTTCTAAACTTGAATTTTCTAAGCGCAAAATTTCTAAGCTTGATCTTTCTAAGCGTCAATTTTCTAAGCGCAAGATTCCTCTGCTGGAACTTTCCAAGCGCAAAACTTCTAAGCTTCAACTCTCTAAGATTAAATTTTCTAAGTGTAAAATTTCTAAGCTTCAACTTTCTAAGTATAAAATTTCTAAGCTTCAACCTTCTAAGCTTGAATTTTCAAAGCTCAAAACTTCTAAGCTTCAACTTTCTAAGCGCAAAATTTCTAAGCATAATATTTCTAACGCAAAATTTCTAAGCTTCAACTTTCTAAGCGCAAAACTTCTAAACTTGAATTTTCTAAGCGCAAGATTCCTCTGCTTGAACTTTCCAAGCACAAAACTTCTAAGCTTCAACTCTCTAAGAGTAAAATTTCTAAGCTTGAACTTTCTAAGCATAAAATTTTTAAGCTTGAACTTTCTAAACGCAAAATTTCTAATTATAAAATTTCTAAGCTTGAACTTTCCAAGCCCAAACCTTCTAAGCTTGAACTCTCTAATCACAAATGTTCCAAGTACCTATAGCAACATCAGAAACCCAACTTTTCGCAAGCATCACCTGGCACCATCTTCGCAGCATAGGAAAAGGCACGCAAGGAACTTATGAAAGGATGATGGTGGCACTAGAGAGGCATATCAATTGGATAATCATTACTTTCACTGTGCCCCAATCAGCGTGTCCTTTTCAGAGCCACGAAGAGAATGGCGAACGCAAAGTAATAAAATAACGCGACTACCAACGAAAAAGACCAACACTCGCGTTTAAATTGTAAACTTCCGGTGCATGTCGACATTTTCGACTCTGAAAAATATATAATGAAAGTATCCAACGCGTGGTCGTACGCTTTTTAAAATGAAACTATTCATGAATTATTATTATGTAAGTTTCCAGTGCAAAGGAAGTATAATTTAATGTAGTCTAGTTTTCTCGTTTTCTACTGGTTACGCATTTAATGGCAAATGTTTTGTGACCAGTAGATGGCGTTTCTAACGAGCATATGGTTCTCATTTAGTCCAACTAGAACAGTTCTTTTTTTGATTTCATTTTTTCTCGAGTCGATTTAGTTGCTCTTGAATATAGATACGTTCAATTTAATAGTTTCTAGTTTCATAAAAACATCGTTTCAGGTTGCATAATTGAAAAAATACAGGACCAATTTTGACGATGTTGGTATCAATTTCAAGTTAAATACCTGATCATTAAAAACTAACACGTTTTTCGTCCATTGGTTGCACTACTTTTGAAAAAAGTTACTTTACACGCGTGTACTTAAAGGTCGAGTCGATTTAGTTGCTCTTGATTGTAGATACGTTCAATTTACATGAATTTCTGTGGGAATTATAAAAATTCGACAGTAAGAGTTAAAAAATGAACAGTTTTGGTTTTTCAAAAATTCAACTTAGAACAGTTTAATTTAATTCTTCAAAAATTCAACTTAGAATAGTTTGATTTAATTCTTTAAAAATTCAATTTAGAAAAAAAATAACTTAGTTCTTCAAAAATTCAACTTAGAACAGTATAATTCAATTCTTCTAAAATTCAACTTAGAACTGTTTAATTCAATTCTTCAAAAATTCAGCTTAAAACAGTTTAACTTGGTTCTTCAAAAATTCAACTTAGAACAGTATAATTCAATTCTTCTAAAATTCAACTTAGAACTGTTTAATTCAATTCTTCAAAAATTCAGCTTAAAACAGTTTAACTTGGTTCTTCAAAAATTCAACTTAGAACAGTATAATTCAATTCTTCTAAAATTCAACTTAGAACTGTTTAATTCAATTCTTCAAAAATTCAGCTTAAAACAGTTTAACTTGGTTCTTCAAAAATTCAACTTAGAACAGTATAATTCAATTCTTCTAAAATTCAACTTAGAACTGTTTAATTCAATTCTTCAAAAATTCAGCTTACAACAGTTTAACTTGGTTTTACAAAAATTCAACTTAGAACAGTTTAATCTAATTCTTTAAAAATTCAACTTAAAAAAGTATAACTTAGTTCTCCAAAAATTCAGCTTTGAACAGTTTAATTCAATTCTTTAAAAATTCAACTTAGAGTAATTTAATTTAATTCTTTAAAAATTTAACTTAGAACAGTTTAACTTAGTTCTTTAAAAATGCAACTTAGAAAAGTGCAACTTAGTTCTTTAAAAATGCAACTTAGAAAAATGCAACTTAGTTCTTTAAAAATGTAACTTATTTCTTGAAAAATTCAATTTAGAGAAAAATAACTTCCTCTGTCCTCTGTCTTCAAAGTGAGATAATTAATAAATATCTCAATGAAAATGGTTATAGTAATAGAAATTATTGCTAAAATAGCAATATTATAATGTAAAAATAGTAATCGTAATATTTAAAATATTAATATTGAAGCAGTAATATTAAAATAACAAAATATTAAAATAGTAAAAATAGTAATAGCGATATTTAAAATAGGAAAAAGGAACTACATGATCTTCCTAAAACAGTAATATCAAAATAGTAAAATATTAATAGTAATATTTCGATTACTAATGAAACAGTAACACTGAAATACTAAAAATAGTAATAGTGATATTTAAAATGGAAAATAGAAGCTATTGCTAAAATAGTAATATTTAAAATAGTAAAAATAGTAATAGCAATATTTAAAATAAAAAGAGGAACTATATAATCCTGCTAAAACAGTAATATTAAAATAGTAAAAATAGTAATAGTGATAATTAAAATAGAAAATGGAAACTATTGCTAAAATAGTAATACTGAAATAGTAGTAACAATAATTGAAATAAAAAATAAAAAACTATTGGTAAAATAGTAATAATAAAATAGTGATATTAAAATAGTAAAAGTAATAGTAGTAATATTTGAAATAAAAAAGAGGAGTTGTTGCTAAAATAGTAATATTGAAATAGCAATAGCAATAATTGAAATAGAAAATAAAATCTACTGCTGAAATAGTAATAATAAAATAGTGAAATTAAAATAGTAAAAATAGTAATAGTAATATTTAAAATAAAAAAGAGGAGTTGTTGCTAAAATAGTAATATTGAAATAGCAATAGCAATAATTGAAATAGAAAATAAAATCTACTGCTGAAATAGTAATAATAAAATAGTGAAATTAAAATAGTAAAAATAGTAATAGTAATATTTAAAAAAGAATATAGAAACTATTGCTAAAATAGTAATATTGAAATAGTAATAGCAATAGCTGAAATAGAACACCACACTCTCCTGAGCTTAACTCTGCTTGACTTTTACTTATGGAGTCATATTAAATCAATTGTGCATTCTGAAGAAATCACAAGTTGCGAGCAATTAAAAGAAAAGATTATCGTAGCCTTTCATACATTAAAACAACTGAATACCTTAGAAAGCGTTCATAGAAATTTAAGCAGAAGAGCAGAATTATGTTTTACGCAGAATGGTCAACATTTTCAGCAATTTCTGTAATTAGAAAATTTGTTACAAACTTTAAACCTTGTTTCAAAAATTCTATTTCATTACGTGTTCGTGATTTCCTATTGAGATAACGATTTATAGTACGATCTGTTCTAACGAGACTGATTAAATGCAGCCATACCTAACGAAAATTCAAAGTTGATTATCTCAAAAACAAAACTTCAAATAAAAAATTGTTATTCTACATTTTCGACTTAGTTTTTCACGTAGAATCTCACCCCAACATAAGTTTTACCACCAGTTACGTATTACCCTGTATATTTCACAATAGCAGAAACAAAGTTTCATAATCAAGTGCAGCCATACCTAACGAAAATTCAAAGTTGATTATCTCAAAAACAAAACTTCAAATAAAAAATTGTTATTCTACATTTTCGACTTAGTTTTTCACGTAGAATCTCACCCCAACATAAGTTTTACCACCAGTTACGTATTACCCTGTATATTTCACAATAGCAGAAACAAAGTTTCATATAATCAAATGCAGCCATATCTACAAAAATTCAAAGTCGATTATCTCAAAAACAAAACTTCAAACCAAAAATTCTTGTTCTACATTTTCGACTAAATACTTCACGTAGAATCTTACCTCAACATCAATTTTACCACCAGTTACGTATCACCCTGTATATTTCACAATAGCAGAAACAAAGTTTCATAATCAAGTGCAGCCATATCTACAAAAATTCAAAGTCGATTATCTCAAAAACAAAACTTCAAACCAAAAATTCTTGTTCTACATTTCCGACTAAATACTTCACGTAGAATCTTAAATCAACATTAATTTTACCACCAGTTACGTATTACCCTGTATATTTCACAATAGCAGAAACAAAGTTTCATAATCAAGTGCAGCCATATCTACAAAAATTCAAAGTCGATTATCTCAAAAACAAAACTTCAAACCAAAAATTCTTGTTCTATATTTTCCACTAAATACTTCACATAGAATCTTACTCCAATATCAGTTGCACCACCAGTTACGTATCACCCTGTATATTTCACAATAGCAGGAACAAAGTTTCATAATCAAGTGCAGCCATATCTACAAAAATTCCAATTCGATTATCTCGAAAACGAAGCTTCAAATAAAAAATTCTTATTCTACATTTCCGATTTAGTTTTTCACATAAAATCTTACTCCAACATCAATTGAACCACCAATTACGTATATTTCACACAACAGGAACAAAGTTTCAAACAAAAATTCAAAGTTGATTATCTCGAAAACAAAGGCTCAAATAAAAAATTCTTATTCTACATTTTCGACGTAGTTTTTCACGTAGAATCTCGCCCTAACATCAGTTGTACCAGTTACGTATTACCCTGTCTATTTCACAATAATAGGAACAAAGTTTGCAGCCATATCCAGCAAACATTCAAAGTCAATTATCTCGAAAATAAAGCCTCAAATGAAAAACTGTTATTCTTCATTTTCAACTTAATTTCTCATGTAAAATCTCGCTCCAACATCAGTTTTACCACCAGTTACGTATCACTCAGTATATTTCACAATAGCAGAAACAAAGTTTGATAATCAACTGCAGCCATATCTATAATAATTCAAAGTCGATTATGTCGAAAACAAAGTCTCAAACAAAAAATAGTTATTCTACATTTTCGAATTAATTTCTCACATAAAATCTCATCCCAACATCAGTTATACCACAAGTTACATATCACCCTGTATATTTCACAATAGCAGGAACAAAGTTTGATAATCAACTGCAGCCATATCCAGGAGACATTCAAAGCCGATTATCTCGAAAACAAAACTTCAAACAAAAAATTGTTACTCTACATTTTCGACTTAATGTTTCACATAAAATCTCACCCCAATATCAGTTGTACCATCAGTTACGTATATTGCACAATAGCAGGAACAAAGTTTGCAGCCATACCTAACAAAAATTCAAAGTCGATTATCTCGAAAACAAAGCCTCAAACCAAAAATTATTATTCTACATTTTCGACTTAGTTTTTCACATAGAATCTGACCCCAACATCAGTTATACCACCAATTACACATCACCCTGTATATTTCACAATAGCAGAAACAAAGTTTGCAGCCATACCCAATAGAAATTCAAAGTTGATTATCTTGAAAACAAAGGCTCAAACAAAAAATACTTATTCTACATTTTCGACTTAGATTTTCACATAGAATCTCACTCCAATATCAGTTGTACCACCAGTTACGTATATTGCACAATAGCAGGAACAAAGTTTGCAGCCATACCTAACAAAAATTCAAAGTCGATTATCTCGAAAACAAAGCCTCACACCAAAAATTGTTATTCTACATTTTCGACTTAAAGTTTCATAATCAAGTGCAGCCATATCTACAAAAATTCAAAGTCGATTATCTCGAAAACAAGGCCTCAAACAAAAAATACTTGTTCTACATATTCGACTTAATTTCTCACATAGAATCTCAGCCCAACATCAGTTCTACCAACTGGTGGTCATAACTACATATCACCCTGTATATTTCAGAATCGCCAGCCTCGACATGAATAATGTATCGCAGAAACTCGTGAAACAGATCAGACTCTATCTCTGACAGAGCGTGGAAAAAATATCGTTGGGAATTCAGAGTGTGTCCCGTTCGAAAGGCGGATTCGATGTAAAAACAAGCGATGTCGCGGGCCAACGGGCTGGCAGGATAACATTCGCGTCGAGCAGACTCGGTTCGAAGCAGGTCCGCGATCTCACGAAACGGTCGCGCTCTGTTTCCATCGGCCTTTCGCTTTCCACTTGCGTGCAACGGTCAGATAAGTCCACGCATTAATTGTCGATTACCCCCTCTGAGTGGCCCTGGTTCCGCTAGATCGTTGCTTAACGAAACGAGCGATCGATAAGGGTCGAACGTTCGATTTTATCGCGCGATTCATCGGAGGCGAATCGAAATTTTTTCGTTTGAAGCTCTGGTGATTTGTTTCATCGCATTAATTGTCGATGCGAGTGGAATATTCGATTTTATAAACATAGTAGTAGTGATATTTAAAATGGAAAATAGAAACTATTACTAAAATAGTAATGATAAAATAGTGACATTAAAATGATAATAATAGTAGTAACATTTAAAATAGAAAATAGAAACTATTGCTAGAATAGTAATAACAAAATAGTCATATTAAAATAGTAAAAATAGTAATAGTAATATTTAAAATAGAAAATAGAAATATTGAAATAGTAATAGCAATAATTGAAATAGAGATTAGAAACTAGTACTAAAATAGTAACATTGAAACAGTAAAAATAATAGTAGCAATATTTAAAATAGAAAATAGAAACTATTGCTAAAATAGTAATGATAATATAGGGATATTAAAATAGTAAACTTAGTAGTAGTAATATTTAAAATAAAAGATAGAAACTATTGCTAGAATAGTAATAATAAAATAGTCAAAATAGTAGTAGTAATATTTAAAATAAAAAATTGAAACTATTGCTAAAATAGTAATATTGAAATAGTAATAGCAATAGTTAAAATAGAGATAGAAATTATTACTAAAATATTAGTATTAAAATAGTAAAAATAATAAAAGCATTATTTAAAATGGATAATAGGAACTATTGATAAAATACTAATATTAAAATAATAAAAATAGTAATAATAATATTTTAAATACAAGATAGAAGCTATTGCTAAAATAGTAAAAATAATAATAGCAATATTTAAAATAGAAAAAAACAACTAAATCGTCTTGCTAAAACCGTAATATTACAATACTAAAAATAGTAATAATACCATAGAAAATACTTAAAACACTCGATCAGGTCGCCAAAACCACCAACAACCACCAGACCAAACCAACGCATCAACTTAACCAAAGCAACGCATCCTCTACAACAAAAAACATAAACGTTAATCGCATTAATTGTCGATTACCCCCTCTTTGTGGCCCTGGTTCCGCTAGATCGTTGCTTAACGAAACGAGGGATCGATACGAGTCGAACGTTCGATTTTATCGCGCGATTCATCGGAGGCGAATCGAAATTTTTTCGTTTGAAGCTCTGGTGATTCGTTTCATCGCATTAATTGTCGATGCGAGTGGAACATTCGATTTTATAAACATAGTAGTAGTGATATTTAAAATGGAAAATAGAAACTATTACTAGAATAATAACAACAAAACAGTGATATTAAAATAGTAAAAATAGTAATAGTAATATTTAAAATAGAAAATAGAAATATTGAAATAGTAATAGCAATAATTGAAATAGAGATTAGAAACTAGTACTAAAATAGCAACATTGAAACAGTAAAAATAATAGTAGCAATATTTAAAATAGAAAATAGAAACTATTGCTAAAATAGTACTGATAATATAGGGATATTAAAATAGTAAACTTAGTAGTAGTAATATTTAAAATAAAAGATAGAAACTATTGCTAGAATAGTAATAATAAAATAGTAAAAATAGTAGTAGTAATATTTAAAATAAAAAATAGAAACTATTGCTAAAATAGTAATATTGAAATAGTAATAGCAATAGTTAAAATAGAGATAGAAATTATTACTAAAATATTAGTATTAAAATAGTAAAAATAATAAAAGCATTATTTAAAATGGATAATAGGAACTATTGATAAAATACTAATATTAAAATAGTAAAAATAGTAATAATACCATTAAAAATACTTAAAACACTCGATCAGGTCACCAAAACCACCAACAACCACCAGACCAAACCAACGCATCAACTTAACCAAAGCAACGCATCCTCTACAACAAAAAACATAAACGTTAATCGCATTAATTGTCGATTACCCCCTCTGAGTGGCCCTGGTCCCGCTAGATCGTTGCTTAACGAAACGAGCGATCGATAAGAGTCGAACGTTCGATTTTATCGCGCGACTCATTGGAGGCGAATCGAAATTTTTTCGTTTGAAGCTCTGGTGATTCGTTTCATCGCATTAATTGTCAAATAATAAACTTAGTAGTAGTAATATTTAAAATAAAAAATAGAAACTATTGCTAAAATAGTAATACTGAAATAGTAATAGCAATAGTTAAAATAGGGATAG
The DNA here is from genome assembly GCF_050948175.1 of Xylocopa sonorina. NCBI lineage: Eukaryota > Metazoa > Arthropoda > Insecta > Hymenoptera > Apidae > Xylocopa > Xylocopa sonorina. The sequence continues at coordinate 2,063,632 of NC_135206.1, read as the reverse complement.
TAATATTTAAAATAGAAAATAGAAATATTGAAATAGAGAATAGAAACTAGTACTAAAATAGTAAGATTAAAACAGTAAAAATAATAGTAGCAATATTTAAAATAGAAAATAGAAACTATTGCTAAAATAGTAATGATAATATAGGGATATTAAAATAGTAAACTTAGTAGTAGTAATATTTAAAATAAAAAATAGAAACTATTGCTAAAATAGTAATATTGAAATAGTAATAGCAATAGTTGAAATAGAGATAGAAATTATTACTAAAATATTAGTATTAAAACAGTAAAAATAATAAAAGCATTATTTAAAATGGATAATAGGAACTATTGATAAAATACTAATATTAAAATGGTAAAAATAGTAATAATAATATTTTAAATACAAAATAGAAGCTATTGCTAAAATAGTAAAAATAATAATAGCAATATTTAAAATAGAGAAAAACAACTAAATCGTCTTGCTAAAACCGTAATATTACAATACTAAAAATAGTAATAATACCATAGAAAATACTTAAAACATTCGATCAGGTCACTAAAACCACCAACAACCACCAGACCAAACCAACGCATCAACTTATCATCCTCTACAACAAAAAACATAAACGTTAATCGCATTAATTGTCGATTACCCCCTCTTTGTGGCCCTGGTTCCGCTAGATCGTTGCTTAACGAAACGAGCGATCGATAAGAGTCGAACGTTCGATTTTATCGCGCGATTCATTGGAGGCGAATCGAAATTTTTTGGTTTAAAGCTCTGGTGATTTGTTTAATCGCATCAATTGTCAAATAATAAACTTAGTAGTAGTGATATTTAAAATGGAAAATAGAAACTATTACTAGAATAGTAACAACAAAACAGTGATATTAAAATAGTAAAAATAGTAATGGTAATATTTAAAATAGAAAATAGAAATATTGAAATAGTAATAGCAATAATTGAAATAGAGAATAGAAACTATTGCTAGAATAGTAACAACAAAACAGTGATATTAAAATAGTAAAAATAGTAATGGTAATATTTAAAATAGAAAATAGAAATATTGAAATAGTAATAGCAATAATTGAAATAGAGAATAGAAACTATTACTAGAATAGTAACAACAAAACAGTGATATTAAAATAGTAAAAATAGTAATGGTAATATTTAAAATAGAAAATAGAAATATTGAAATAGTAATAGCAATAATTGAAGTAGAGAATTGAAACTAGTACTAAAATAGTAAGATTAAAACAGTAAAAATAATAGTAGCAATATTTAAAATAGAAAATAGAAACTATTGCTAAAATAGTAATGATAATATATGGATATTAAAATAGTAAACTTAGTAGTAGTAATATTTAAAATAAAAAATAGAAACTATTGCTAGAATAGTAATATTGAAATAGTAACAGCAATAGTTGAAATAGAGAGTAGAAGCTGTTACTAAAATAGTAACATTAAAACAGTAAAAATAATAGGAGCAACATTTAGAATAAAAAATAGAAACTATTGCTAGAATAGCAATAATATAATAATGAGATAGTAGTCGTAATATTTATAGTAGAAAATAGAAACTATTGCTAAAATATTAATAATAAAATAGTAATAATAAAGCAGTAATATTAAAATAGTAAAAATAGTAATAGCAATATTTTAAATAGAAAATAGAAACTGTTGCCAAAATAGTAATATTATATTGTAAAAATAGTAATATTATAATGTAAAAATAGTAATAGTAATATTAAAAATAGTAATATTAAAGCAATAATATTAAAATAGTAAAAGTAGTAATAGCGATATTTGAAATAGAAAAAAGGAACTAAATGATCTTGCTAAAACAGTAATATTAAAATATTTAAAATAGTAATAGTGATATTTAAAATAGAAAATAGAAGCTATTGCTAAAATAGTAATATTTAAAATAGTAAGAACAGTAATAGCCATATTTAAAATAGAAAAAAACAACTAAATGGTCTTGCTAAAACCGTAATATTACAATACTAAAAATAGTAATAATACCATAGAAAATACTTAAAACACTCGATCAGGTCGCCAAAACCACCAACAACCACCAGACCAAACCAACACATCAACTTAACCAAAGCAACGCATCCTCTACAACAAAAAACATAAACGTTAATCGCATTAATTGTCGATTACCCCCTCTGAGTAGCCCTGGTTCCGCTAGATCGTTGCTTAACGAAACGAGCGATCGATAAGAGTCGAACGTTCGATTTTATCGCGCGATTCGTTGGAGGCGAATCGAAATTTTTTAGTTTAAAGCTCTGGTGATTTGTTTAATCGCATCAATTGTCAAATAATAAACTTAGTAGCAGTAATATTTAAAATAAAAAATAGTAATATTGAAATAGTAATAGCAATAGTTAAAATAGGGATAGAAATTATTACTAAAGTATTAGTATTAAAACAGTAAAAATAATAAAAGCATTATTTAAAATGGATAATAGGAACTATTGATAAAATACTAATATTAAAATGGTAAAAATAGTAATAATAATATTTTAAATACAAAATAGAAGCTATTGCTAAAATAGTAAAAATAATAATAGCAATATTTAAAATAGAAAATAGAAACTATTGCTAAAATAGTAATGATAATATAGGGATATTAAAATAGTAAACTTAGTAGTAGTAATATTTAAAATAAAAGATAGAAACTATTGCTAGAATAGTAATAATAAAATAGTCAAAATAGTAGTAGTAATATTTAAAATAAAAAATAGAAACTATTGCTAAAATAGTAATATTGAAATAGTAATAGCAATAGTTAAAATAGAGATAGAAATTATTACTAAAATATTAGTATTAAAATAGTAAAAATAATAAAAGCATTATTTAAAATGGATAATAGGAACTATTGATAAAATATTAATATTAAAATAGTAAAAATAGTAATAATAATATTTTAAATACAAAATAGAAGCTATTGCTAAAATAGTAAAAATAATAATAGCAATATTTAAAATAGAAAAAAACAACTAAATCGTCTTGCTAAAACCGTAATATTACAATACTAAAAATAGTAATAATACCATAGAAAATACTTAAAACACTCGATCAGGTCACCAAAACCACGAACAACCACCAGACCAAACCAACGCATCAACTTAACCAAAACAACGCATCCTCTACAACAAAAAACATAAACGTTAATCGCATTAATTGTCGATTACCCCCTCTGAGTGGCCCTCGTCCCGCTAGATCGTTGCTTAACGAAACGAGCGATCGATAAGAGTCGAACGTTCGATTTTATCGCGCGACTCATCGGAGGCGAATCGAAATTTTTTGGTTTAAAGCTCTGGTGATTTGTTCCATCGCATCAACCAGTTAACTGCGGAATTTAGTTTCAGAAATCGTCTACAAATTATTTATAATTCAAATCAAGCAATGACGAGCATACGCGCCAAGCGCAGGGAAATACTCCTATTGTACATTTCACCAGAAAAGTAAAAGGAGTAAGGCTTTTAAATTTTTATTTGACAAGAATTATACTCACCAATCGCAGCAAAATAAAGTTTTGGTTCGACGTGTACACACGTCGAACGCAGTTATCTGGTTAATTGTTGTTGCGAGTGGAACATTCGATTTTATCTCGCGATTCATTGGAGGCGAGGCGTTTTTTGGTTTAAAGCTGGGTGGTGGGTAAAGGGTACTTTGTTTAATCATTTCATGCTACTGTTAATGCTGGTTGTTTATGAAATAATGAGAGTGTCGAGTTCTTGGAGATTTGGAGAGTATGTTGTTGTGAATGATTGTAAAGGGGTGGTAGAAGAGCGTGGAGAAAGGAAGGCAGTGGACTTATAATACTTTATAAGCGCAAATTTTGTAAGCGTGAGATTTCTGAGCGCAAGATTTCTCAGCTTGAATTTTCTAAGCTTGAATTTTCTAAGCACAGATTATCTAAGTGCCCACAGTATCACAAGTGCAAATTTTCTAAGTGTTAGATTTCTAAACGCAAGATTTCTGAGCTTGATCTTTCTAAGCGCAAAACTTCTAAGTTTGGACTCTCTAAGCGCAAAATTTCTCAGCTTGAACTTTCTAAGCACAAAACTTTCAAACTTTTTTCTAAGCTTGAACTTACGAAGCACAGGTTTTCTAAGTGCCCACAGTATCACAAGCACAAATTTTCTAAATGTAAGATTTCTAAACGCAAGATTTCTGAGCTTGATCTTTCTAAGCTTCAACTTTCTGATCTCGAACTTTCTAACCGTAAAGCTTCTAAACTTAAACTTTCTAAGCGCAAATTTTCCAAGTACCTACAGTATCACAAGCGCCATTTTTTTAAGCGCAAAGTTTCCAAACGTGTACAGTATCACAAGCGCAAGTTTTCCAAACGCCTACAGTATCATAAGCGCAAATATTCTAAGCGCATGTTTTCTAAGCTCGTGATTTCTAAACGCAGACTTTCCAAGCGCATGTTTTTTTAGTGTGAGATTTCCAAACGCAAGATTTCTGAGCTTGGTCTTTCTAAGCGCAAAACTTCGAAGCTTGAACTTTCTAAGCGCAAATTTTCAAAGTTTATAAAGACATTGTATATAATTTATAGCTGTACATTTACACTGCGACTATCTTTCGTTCTTATTTCTCCTACCAAACTAGAGAATTACAAATATTCACGCATTTCGCGACGATAAATTAAAAATAAATTCCTTACAATAATTAGTATAATATATTTCTTCAAACTAGAGAATCAGAAATATTCACGCATTTCGTGACGATAAATAAAAAATAAATTTCTTATAGAAATATTCACGCATCTTGTGACGATAAATAAAAAATAAATTTCTTATAATAATTCGTGTATTTCTCCAAACTAGGGAATTGGAAATATTCTGGTATTTCGTGACGATAAATTTTACTTATAATAATTCAATAATTTCTGCAAAGTAGAGAATTAGAAATATTCACGAATTTTGTGAGGATAAATTAAAAATAAATTTCTTATAGAAATATTCACGCACTTCGTAACGACAAATAAAAAATAAATTCCTTACAATAATTCGTATATTTCTCCAAACTAGAGAATTAGAAATATTCACGCATTTCCGTACAATAATTAGTATAATATATTTCTCCAAACTAGAGAATCAGAAATATTCACGCATTTCGTGACGATAAATTAAAAATAAATTTCTTATAGAAATATTCACGCATCTTGTGACGATAAATAATAAATAAATTCCTTACAATAATTCGTACATTTTTCCAAAATAGAGAATTAGAAATATTCAGGCATTTCGTGAATATAAATTAAAAATAAATTTCTTATAGAAATATTCACGCATCTTGTGACGATAAATAAAAAATAAATTTCTTACAATAATTAGTACAGTATATTTCTGCAAACTAGAGAATTAGAAATATTCACGCATTTCATGACGATAAATAAAAAATAAATTCCTTCTAATAATTCTTATATTTCTGCAAACTAGAGAATTATAAATATTCACGCATTTCGTGGCGATTTATAAAAAATAAATTCCTTATAATAATTCTTATATTTCTGCAAACTAAGGAATTAGAAATATTCACGCATTTCGCGCCGATAAATTAAAAATAAATTTCTTATAGAAATATTGACGCATCTTATGACGATAAATAAAAAATAAATTTCTTATAGAAATATTCACGCACTTCGTAACGACAAATAAAAAATAAATTCCTTACAATAATTCGTATATTTCTCCAAACTAGAGAATTAGAAATATTCACGCATTTCCGTACAATAATTAGTATAATATATTTCTCCAAACTAGAGTATTAGAAATGTTCACGCATTTCGCGAAGATAAACTCTTGTGCATAAACTGTACAAAATATTATTACGTTTTTAGAAGTTATTACACGTTAACCGCTCGATCGCTGTAACAGCGTGCAACGCTTACGGAATACAAGATTAACTGGTTTCAGGTTGAACTTTAGCGTGTCATTTTTCCATCTCGAAACTAGATGTTCAGTCTGGTTCAGTCTTCCGTGTGCCATTAGAAAATATCTAAAAAGAGAGAAAAAAGAATGTTAAAACGTGTATTTTTAAATTTATTAAAATGGAATTTCTTATTTTATTCTCTATATTTATTTAAATTCGATTCGATTTGATCGATGATGCCCTCGTTTGTCACACTTTTGTCACTGAAAATGGTATTATTGACATTGATCTAGAGTTCAAGGAATTTCGTTCAGCCATTTTGCGATTTTTGACACGAAAATTTTCTGTAGAAAATTGAATTGCAAGTGTTTTATTGTTCCACGTTTTTGAATTAACATTTGCTGCAACGAAGTTGAGTTTCTTAATTGTGAAAATGAAAATAGAAGATGACAAACCAGAGATTTGCTTTGTACGTGTTCATTTGACTGGTAATTATCGAAGTGTAGAATTTCACAGAGAAAGAGTAATATGATACACTCATTGGATGTATGGTTTACGAAGGAATCAGAGGTTGAACTTAATCCAGTGCAGGTTTTTCAGGAATGTATGTTTATCTGGAGTTTTCTATTGAAATGGAAATTTTCTATTGCTTGGAGACGTTAATAATAGAAATTATTGCTAAAATAGTAATAACAAAGTAGTAATATTAAAATAGTAAAATAGCAATAACAAAATAGTAATATTAAAGTAGTAAAAATAGTAGTAGTAATATTTAAAATGGTAATAATAAAACAGTAATATTAAAATAGTAAAAATAGTGATAGTAATATTTAAAATAATAATAATAAAGCAATAATATTAAAATATTAAAATTAGTAATGGTAATATTTAGAATAGAATATAGAAACTATTGCTAGTATAGTAATATTAAAATAGTAAAAATAGTGATAGTAATATTTAAAATAGTAATAATAAAGCAATAATATTAAAATATTAAAATTAGTAATGGTAATATTTAGAATAGAATATAGAAACTATTGCTAGAATAGTAATAATAAAATAGTAATATTAAAATAGTAAAAATAGTAATAGTGAAATTTAAAATAGAAAATAGAAACTATTGCTAAAAATGTAACATTGAAATAGTAATAGCAATAGCTGAAATAGAGAGAGGAATTATTTCCAAAATATTAGTATTAAAATAGTAAAAATAATAAAAGCAATATTTAAAATCGATAATAGAAACTATTGCTAAAATAGTAATATTAAAATAGTAAAATAGTAATAACAAAATAGTAATATTAAAGTAGTAAAAATAGTAGTAGTAATATTTATATTAGAAAATAGAAACTATTGCTAGAATAGTAATGATAAAATAGGGATATTAAAATAGTAAACTTAGTAGTAATAATATTCAAAATAGAAAGTATTGCTAGAAAAATAATAACAAAATGCTAATATTAAAATAGTAAAATAGTAATAGTAATATTTTAAGTAGAAAATAGAAACTATTGCTAGAATAGTAATAATAAACTACTAATATTAAAATAGTAAAATAGTAATAGTAATATTGTAGATAGAAAATAGAAACTATTGCTAAAATAGTAATAATAAAATAGTGACATTACAATGATAATAATAGTAGCAACATTTAAAATAGAAAATAGAAACTATTGCTAGAATAGTATTAACAAAATAGTGATATTAAAATAGTAAAAATAGAAATAGTAATATTGTAGATAGAAAATAGAAACTATTGCTAAAATAGTAATAATAAAATAGTGACATTACAATGATAATAATAGTAGCAACATTTAAAACAGAGAATAGAAGCTATTGCTAGAATAGTATTAACAAAATTGTGATATTAAAATAGTAAAAATAGAGATAGTAATATTGTAGATAGAAAATAGAAACTATTGCTAAAATAGTAATAATAAAATAGTGACATTACAATGATAATAATAGTAGCAACATTTAAAATAGAAAATAGAAACTATTGCTAGAATAGTATTAACAAAATAGTGATATTAAAATAGTAAAAGTAGTAATAGTAATATTTAAAATAGAAAATAGAGACTATTGCTAAAATAGTAAGAATAAAATAGGAATATTAAAATAGTAAACATACTAGTAGTAATATTTAAAATAGAAAATAGAAACTATTACTAAAATAGTAATATTAAAATAGCAATATCAATAGTTAAATAAAGAATAAAAATTATTACTAAAATATTAATGTTAAAATAATAAAAATAATAAAAGCAATATTTAAAATGGATAATAGTAACAATTGCTAAAACAGTAATATTAAAATACTAAAAATAGTAATAACACCATTAAAAATACTTAAAACACTCGATCAGGTCTCCAAAACCAGCAACAACCACCAAACCAAACCAACGCATCAACTTGTCATCCTCTAAAACAAAAAACTTAAACGTTCATACAAAATAACATCAATTCAGCATCGAATAAATTATATTTAGCCACGTTCAACACGAAACATCGAACAATTAGAGCACGAATCATCCTAGACATTAATCTTCACCTGACTGGCCTCTTACGACGCGTTAATTTACTATTCAAAGTCGAACGGATGCATTCAAAGTAAAAAAGTGTAACTTAGTTCTTTAAAAATTCAACTTGGAACAGTTTAACTTAGTTCTTGAAAAATTCAACTTAAAACAGTTCAACTTAGTTTTTTACAAATTTAACTTGAAAGATATTAACTTAGGTCTTTTTTAAGCAATTTTTGAAGCTTAACTTAGTCCTTTAAAAATTTAATTTAAAGAGTTATAATTTAGTTCTTTATAAATTTAACTTAGAACAGTTCAACTTAGTTTTTTACAAATTTAACTTAAAAGAGTGCAACTTAGCTCTTTCTTAAGTAATTTTTGAAGTTTAACTTAGTTCTTTACAAATTTAACTTAGAAAAAAATAACTTAGTTCTTCAAAAATTCAATTTAGAACAGCATAATTTAATTCTTCAAAAACTCAACTTAAAAAAGTATAACTTAGTTCTCCAAAAATATAACTTTGAACAGTTTAACTTAATTCTTCAAAAATTCAGCTTTGAACAGTTTAACTTAATTCTTCAAAAATTCAACTTAAAACAGTTTAACTTAGTTCTTTAAAAATTCAACTTAGAACACTTTAACTTAGTTCTTTAAAAATGTAACTTGGAAACTTAAACGTTCATACAAAATAATATCAACTCAGCATCGAATAAATTATATTTAGCCACGTTCAACACGAAACATCGAACAATTAGAGCACGAATCATCCTAGACGTTAATCTTCCCCTGACTGGCCTCTTACGACGCGTTAATTTACTATTCAGAGTCGAACGGATGCATTCAGTGATTAAAAACGCTCGTAGAAAGGATTCGACGGGATTTACCTCTCACAGCGAGAATTTACTTCGTTCTATTAGTGGTAGTAGACGCGGGTCTGGCGTGTTTCCTTGGGAAAAGCTTCTCTTTCGTTGGCACACGTTCGCGAACGTGAGCACCTTCGCGTTTGGGTCAGAATGTGGGCTAACTAATAGCGTAACAGCTCTGTCGCAACTACTACGCGGAATTTTTGCGTCGTTGATTCCTCTGCGAGGTTGTAAGGCTCAGATCGAACGCGGTTGCTTGCCACTGTTCGCCAACTTAATATTGGACAGCTTATTCCAACTAAGTTTCGTTCGTTTACGTTTCTCTTACAATTCGATCGTTTTGTGAATCTGTTGAAATCACTTTAATTAAAAAAAAAAATATATATATGAGCCGTTTATTTTGAAATAGAATAATAGGAACTATTGATAAAATACTAATATTAAAATAGTAAAAATAGTAATAATAATATTTTAAATACAAAATAGAAGCTATTGCTAAAATAGTAAAAATAATAATAGCAATATTTAAAATAGAAAAAAACAACTAAATCGTCTTGCTAAAACCGTAATATTACAATACTAAAAATAGTAACAATACCATAGAAAATACTTAAAACACTCGATCAGGTCACCAAAACCACCAACAACCACCAGACCAAACCAACGCATCAACTTAACCAAAACAACGCATCCTCTACAACAAAAAACATAAACGTTAATCGCATTAATATATAATTACTGACGATGTCAGACACACTCACCAGCAAGTAAATCGACTCAAACTGACGCACATAAAATAAATTTTTTTCAAAAATGGTGCAGCTAATATGGGAGCAAAAAATATTAGTTTTTAATTATTAAAATGTTGAGGAACTTGGAAGGTTCCATGTCCGTGCAGATATGTTCCTACTCTTTTGAGACGAATGTACAAGAGGGTGTGAACGATACTCGAAGGAGAACACTGATTGGTAATTTGCATCGTTTCCAAAAAACTGACGAGTCAAACGTCAGTCGCTCACACAAGATCAACGAACGAACAACAATTCAACTGTTCTAAGTTGAATTTTTCAAGAACTAAGTTACACTTTTCCAAGTTAAATTCGAACCATGAAAATTTGTTATTATATCAAAGATAAAGACGAAGGAATTGTACCTCTATATCTGCAACGTGAAGAACGAAAATTAACGCGTCGAACGTCGTGTTATAATTGCAAAAGTTGAATGAAAATTGTCAATTATTGCATTTTTAATATTATCATTGATTAGAGAATACTTTGAAAGATAATTTGCACCATTGAACCACGAAAATTTGTTATTAGATCAAAAATAAACGCGAAAGAATTGTAGCAATGTGAAGAACGAAAATTAACGCGTCGAACGTCGTGTTATAATTGCAAAAGTTGAATGAAAATTGTCAATTATTGCATTTTTAATATTATCATTGATTAGAGAATACTTTGAAAGATAATTTTCACTATTGAACCATGAAAATTTGTTATTGGATCAAAAATAAACGCGAAAGAATTGTAGCAATGTGAAGAACGAAAATTAACGCGTCGAACGTCGTGTTGTAATTAAAAAAGATGAATGAAAATTCTCAGTTGTTGCATTTCTAATATCATCACTGATTAGAGAATGCTTTGAGCGATAATTTTCACTATTGAACCATGAAAATTTGTGCAATGCTACAATTCCTTCGTCCCAAAAGGGTGGGAAAATACCGTGCAACGTGTAATAAACGAAGTCTTCGAAGACCCCACGTTTTATTTGTTCCGTCGGTCGGAATCAGTGCTGCGTATGGCGTTACGTAACTGGGAAGCTGAAAACTGAGTCTGTTTCTCAAGACCTTACGCGAATCGGTTCTCTCGACCTGTTCGCGCAACAATCGCGAGGAGCGTTCGATATTTAACTGCTGATAAACTGAAACCAGGAATGCGTTGTTCACCTGCCGGAAGTACGCTGAATAAGCTGAGATGGGCTGAGCTAAACGGTCTAGCTTCATTTCCTGCAAACTGTGTAATAAACTTGTGTAATAAGATTGGATATTTGAGCCGTTTATTTTGAAAGTGACCTAACTCCATTTTTCAACTTTTTCACGGTTACCATGGTTACATGTACAACTTTATGTTATGTATCAGTGAAGCATTTCAGGTTGCTTATATTCAGAGCAAATGCAATAAATTTTTCACACATAAGTTTTCGAAGTTAATTAGGTAACTGAGCCGTGTAGTTTGAAAGTGGCCCAACTCCATTTATACGTCTTACTTCAACATATTTACTATCGATAATGTCGGAAAGCAGTGATGAAGGTAATTCCAATTAATAATTTTATTGTAAATGAAATGAGACAGGAAGATTTTGTATCGACAAAATTATTAGAAGACGCAATTTTTAAAAGGGTAAAGAATTCTGATGGAGAATCAGTAAACTGGCTAAGAATATGTTGGATGCGTTTTGTCAGAAATGAACCATAGAAAATTTTCTATAACACATCGATGAATGAGAATGAGAATTTCAAAGTCCTGAATTTATTACCACGTCGGGGTAGACCAAGAAAGTTCGCAAATATTGTATTGACACCATTGTATAAAAATATTAGACAAATTACAACAGCAAAATTTAAGGACATAATTGACCTATTATAATACATACCACCAGAACATCATGATTTCTTCAAATCCCTTTCACACGCACAAAATGTAGACGAATAGTAAATTGTTTTGTAATAAATTTATGTTTGTAATTTTCTATGTTCTGTAATAAATTAAAAAATGTTTCGAATCGCATAAATTATGTTTCCGAAGTGTTTTCAACGTATATAAAATAAATTCAGTAATGTTTTTTTTTCAATTTGAAACATCTTAAATTATGTTGAATGGACTTGGGCACCTTGAAATTTTCTAATGAATCTGACTGTTAATTTGAAAGTGGCCCAACTCCATTGTTGATAAGAAAACGCACGTTATTTACTTAATAATTGCCACTATTTTAACAGGAAGTTTAAATTTAACATCTTTAGATACGCTTAAGCAGTATAAATCATTAGTATCCTATACGTACATTTTTAAATTAATTGAAACGCAAAACTTTAAATATCTCGATTTGAAGATAAATGGAGTTAGGCCACTTTCAAAATAAGCGGCTCATTTTTTCGTTTCGTGTAAACTATTTTGTTATTTTATGTTTGTAGGAATGGAGATTTTTATTTTATTGTTTATTCTTGTTTGGAGTAATTTTATTGTATTGGTCAATTCAGATTATTGGAATATGTTTAACAGTTTGCACTTGGGTGTTTTCTTTGAGGGGATATAGGGATTGATTGGTGATTAATGAGGTAGAAATTAATTTAGCGCTGATTTTTGAGATATGCGTGTTTTCATGAACTTTTATAGTGAAATGGACATTTTCTATTGCTAATAAACATCAGATAGAGTTTTTATTGCTAATAATTTCCCTTGCTATTAATTTCCATTGCTAATAATTTCCATTGCTAATCAATTCTAATAAAATAATAATTTTTATTGCTAATAATTTCCATAGCTAATAATTTCCAATGCTAATAACTTCCATTGCTTAAGAGTTTCTTTTGCTAATAATTTCCATTTCTAACAATTTCCATTGCTAATAGTTTCCTTAGCTAATAATTACCATTGCTAATAATTTCTATTGCTAATAATTACCATTGCTAATAATTTCTATTGCTAATAATTACCATTGCTAATAATTTCTATTGCTAATAATTTCCATTGCTAATAATTACCATTGCTAATAATTTCTATTGCTAATAATTTCCATTGCTAAGAGATTCTTCTGCTAATAATTTCCATTGCTAATAATTTCCATTGCTAATAATTTCCATTGCTAATAATTTCCATTGCTAATAATTTCCATTGCTAATAATTTCTATTGCTAATAATTTGCTTTGCTAATGATTTCTATTGCTAGTAATTTCCTTAGCTAATAATTTCCATTGCTAATAGTTTGCTTTGCTAATAATTGCTATAGCTATTAATTTCCATTGTTAATAGTTTCCTTTGCTAATAATTTCTATTGCTAGTAATTTTCTTAGCTAATAATTTTCATTACTAATACTTTTAATAGTTTCCTTTGCTAATAATTTCTATTGGTAATAATTTCCATTGGTAATAATTTCCATTGTTAATAGTTTCCTTTGCTAGCAACTGTTGCTAATTTCTAAGCAATAGTTTCTATTGCTAATAATTTCCATTGCTAATAGTTTCCATTGCTAATAATTTTCATTGCTCATAATTTCCATTGCTATTAATTTCTATTGTTAACAACTATTGCTAAAACTTAAACAACAATTTATATTACTAACCAGCTAATAGTGCAAAGGATTAAATATGGTCCAGAATAGATTATTTGGTCTCAAAGCTCAAGACTTTGATCCTCAACGATCTACAAATATTACAGAAACAGTGAAAAATGATATCACATGCTACACTTTAAACAAAAACACTATAAAAGACAATTAAAAAAATACTAAATTTCACGCTTTCTTCGACTTACACAGAAATCAATTAAATTTGAGTGTAATTTGAGGATTTACTTTTATATAAAATGACGCATGATATGTTCTGAATACCTCGTTTGAACAAGAGGCTCTTATCAGTCGAAACAATTCTCATTGCATAGATATTAAAAGATTATTATCGAAGTAACATTTCTTTAATTAATAACTCTACTAAATAGTGGCTAAAAACCTTTATCCTTTGCCTCAGATTCACAAGATCATTTGAAACTTAACTTCTCTTTGACATTCTTACACCTTCTTTTTTCTTGCTTTTATTAGGAAATAAGGAAATTATTGAATTAAATTTTTTATTAAAATTTTTTTTGGTAATATTTTTAATTTTTAATTTAAATTCCTTTTCTTAATATTTTTAACTTTTAATTTAAATTCCTTTTCTTAATATTTTTAATTTTTAATTTAAATTCCTTTTCTTAATATTTTAAATTTTTAATTTAAATTTCTTTTCTTAATATTTTAAATTTTTTATTTAAATTTCTTTTCTTAATATTTTAAATTTTTAATTTGAATTACTAAATTAAGGAAATTACTTACTCTACTCTACTTATATCACCGCTTTCCTCCTTTCTCTTTTTATTATCTTACGAAATTTCAAAGATAAAGTTCAACCAACTCGTTTTTCATTTTTTTTTTTTTTTAAATCTTGCATTACTTATTTTAACTATAATTTTCATAAATTGCAGTTCTCATTCTTCTTATTAAGTACACTGCTACTATTCTGGACGTTGCAAACGATCAGTTCAAACTGGTTGCTTTAAAGACAGTGTTGGCCAGCCAGTTACGTCTAACAAGTTGCTTTCTTGATTCCAGTTTCGAGGCAATTTTTCCCTCGAATTAATGACTTTCACTGTGCAACGTGAAATGGTAAATGGATCCCATGGAAAATATCCACGAAATCGCTGGGTTACTGAAATGTGAAAGTATACGAATTACGTGAGATTATGGGAGCTATGTATTAGGTCGATGCAAAGGGAATTGAGGTTTTCATATGGTTCAACTTTACCTTTGATATTTGCATAAATTTTATAATAAATATTGTTAATATATAGATCATTTTAATGGTTTAACTTTACCTTTGATATTTGCATAAATTTTATAATAAATATTGCTAACATATAGATCACTTTAAAGTTTAGAATCTGCTCTTTATTTTGATTAAAAATATTATTAGGTCGATGGAAAAGGAATTTTTGGTTTTTATATGGTTGAACTTTACCTTTGATATTTGCATAAATTTTATAATAAATATTGTCAATACATAGATCATTTTAAAGCTTAGAATCTGATTCTTATTTTGATTAAAAATATTATTAAGTCGATGGAAAAGGAATATCAGTTTTTATTTAGCTGAACTTTATCTGAGAAATTTTCATAAATTTAATAATAAATATTGTTGATATATAGATCATTTTAAAGTTTAGAATCTGCTCTTTATTTTAATTAAAAATATTATTTGGTCGATGCAAAAGGAATATCAGTTTTTATATAGCTGAACTTTATCTGAGAAATTTTCTGAAATTTTATAATAAATATTGTCAATACATATACATAATTTTAAAGCTTAAAATCTGCTCTTTATTTTGATTACAATTGTTATTACTAGGTCGATGCAAAAGGAATGTTGGTTTTTATATAGTTGAACTTTACCTTCGATATTTTCATAAATTTTATAATAAATATATACATATAATAAATGATATATACATCATTTTAAAGCATAAAATCTGCTTTTTATTTTAATCACAAATATTATTACATATATATTGACGATATTAGTTGCAAAATTTATGAAAATTTCAATAATAAAGTCCAACCATATAAAAACCAACATTTCTTTTGCATCGATCAAATAATTCTAGTGCTGTGTACTCAATTTCCTCGAAACAGAATACTTTTAGTCTCTCTCTGCGTTTTTTATATTACAAATAGTGGAATTTCAACGTGGTAAAATGCATTTTTTATTAAAATTCTTTTATCACCATTTCGAATGGGAACATCTCGAAAGCGTTCGAGAAATTGCTCAATGGGCATGATCGTCGTGCAAAAAACGTTAACGAAGATAATTAAAGGTATCCTGTTCGTTCATTGCGGAGGAACTTGCGATTATTGCGATCTTTATTCGATAGATGGAGGTAAACGCGCCTCGACACGAACCTCTGCCAATTATCATTTATTCTTTCCTTTTAAAACGGCTTTCTCTTATTTCGAGTATCAATTTAAATAAAAAATGAGCACATACATTTTACTGCACTCATATTCTTGAGCAATATAATATTATTGATGTGTTGTGTGGCTTTTATTTGCTTCAATTGAAACGTCAACTCTTCTTATAGAGTTTTCATGGAAATTATTAATTCCTTGTACTCGACGCCTTCTCAGAAGACCAGAAGAGCTGTAGGAATTATCGTAATGAAAACTATTAATCAAAATAAATAGAAATTATCGCTTAAAATAAACAGCAACTATTATTGAAAGCAACAGAAATTATCGTTGAAAATAAACAGAAACTATTGGTTAAAGCAACAGAAACTATCGCTCAAAATAAGCAGAAACTGTTACTTAAAGCAACAGAAACTATCGTTCAAACTAAACAGAAACTATTGATTAAAGCAACAGAAACTATCGCTCAAAATAAGCAGAAACTGTTACTTAAAGCAACAGAAACTAGTGCTCAAATCAAACAAAAACTATTGGTCAAAGCAACAAAAACTATCGCCCAAAGCAAGAAAAATTATTGCTAAAAGTAAGAGAAACTATCAATTGTTGTTCAAAGTAACAAAGACTATTGCTAAAAGTAAGAGAAACTATCAATTGTTGTTTAAAGCAACAAAATCTATCACTCAAAATAAACAGAAACTATTGCTAAAAGTAGCAGAAGTTATTGCTAAATTTTCTATTGCTCGTTGACATTACCAATAGAAACTATTTTTCTCTTACAAAAGTAGCAGTAGAATTGAAGTTCAATTTCCATAATCACTAATCATTTCTGACGTCCTCTTAAAGGAGACATACGAGTGCAAAGAGTTAACAATTTCCAATGGAATTTCTCGCTATTCTGATTGTAACACCGTGAACTTCAATTCTTATTGGAAAACTTGCGCTTAGAAATTTTGCGGTTGGAAATTTTGCGCTTGAAAAACTTGCGCTTAGAAATTTTGCGCTTGGAAAACTTGCTCTTAGAAATTTTACGCTTAGAATTATTACGCTTAGAAATTTTGCGCTTGGAAATATTAACATATTGCTAAAATATTAGCAATAACTTATATTACTAAATATTGGTATATGGCAATAATTTCTATTGCTAAATATTGCTATCTTTGCAATAGTTTTGATTACTAACTTTTCCTAGAAATAGAAAATTCCATACCACAAAAATTGCTATCTTAGCAAAGATTTCTATTACTAACTTCTAGAAATAGAAAATTCCATATTTCAAAGATTGCTATGTTAACAGTATTCTCTGTTATTAACTTCTCCTAGAAATAGAAAATTTCCAATCTCAAGGATTGCTATCTTAATAAAAGTTTCTATTACTAACTTCTGGAAATAGAAAATTCCATACCTCAGAGATTGCTATGTTAGCAAAGATTTCTACTATTAACTTCTAGAAATAGAAAATTCCATATCTCAAAGATTGTTATCTCAGCAAAATTTTCTATAACTAAATTTCCCTAGCAATAGAAAATTCCATATCTCAAAGATTGCTATCTTAGCAATGGTTTCTATTGCTAACATTTCCTAGCAATAGAAAATTTCCAATCTCGAAGTTTGCTTTCTTAGCAATAATTTCTATTGCTAAATATTGCTATCTTTGCAATAGTTTTGATTACTAACTTTTCCTAGAAATAGAAAATTCCATACCACAAAAATTGCTATCTTAGCAAAGATTTCTATTACTAACTTCTAGAAATAGAAAATTCCATATTTCAAAGATTGCTATGTTAACAGTATTCTCTGTTATTAACTTCTCCTAGAAATAGAAAATTTCCAATCTCAAGGATTGCTATCTTAATAAAAGTTTCTATTACTAACTTCTGGAAATAGAAAATTCCATACCTCAGAGATTGCTATGTTAGCAAAGATTTCTACTATTAACTTCTAGAAATAGAAAATTCCATATCTCAAAAATTGCTATCTCAGAAAAATTTTCTATAGCTAACTTTTCCTAGCAATAGAAAATTCCATATCTCAAAAATTGCTATCTCAGAAAAATTTTCTATAGCTAACTTTTCCTAGCAATAGAAAATTTTATACCTCAAAGATTGCTATCTTGTAAAGGTTTCTATTACTAACTTCTGGAAATAGAGAATTCCATATCTCAAAGATTGCTGTGCTAACAGTAGTTTCTGTTACTAACTTCTCCCAGAAATAGATCAATTATCAAAGATTGCTATCTCAGCAAAAGTTTCTATTGCTAACTTCTTCCACCACTAAAAAATTTCCAATCTCAAAGATTACTACCTTAACTATAGTTTCTATTGCTAATGTTTAGGAAAAAGCTGAGTGCAAAGACTTTAAACTTGTTCTACCGCAACTTTTCAAGAAATGCACGTTTTCCACTAAAACAGAAACTTTCTATTACTGGTAGACGCAAAAGGTTAACATTTCTACATCCTCCAACTCTAGCAAGAAACTTCTCACGAGTCGTGTTGTAAGTTTAGGGTCATTATCACGTTCGAAGAAAAATTTCTTACCAATTAGTCGTTTTCCTGGTGGCACTGCGCGTTGTTGTGCAACTTTTAAGTCTCGTGTGGCTGTTACGTAAATTTTCCATCTGTTCTAATCGAATCCTACTTTTCGTCTTCACATAAATTGACGCCTTTTTATTGCTAACAATTTCCATTTTTCAACCATGACATTGTTTCCACAGTCTTTTTTCTTTTTTTTTTATCTGAAACAATAGTTTGTTAATTGCAACAGAATCAATTGGTCCAGATTTTATGGAACTGTGCCACTTTTTATTTGCAAAACAATTGTGGCACAAGCAAATGTTTAAATGTACAGCTTGGTGATTAATTAGCAACATTAAATATAAATATTAATTGTCTGATTTCGTTTGATTCCTCTTATTCGTGGCTGTTTTTATTATTTCATTTAGTCAGTTGCTGAAACAATAATAATGGAAACCTATAAGTTTGCTCAATCATCACAATCTAGTACAATCAATTGTAATAAGAAAATATTATAATAAGAAAATATTCTAAAGAAAATATTATAATAAGAAAATATTCTAAAGAAAATATTCTAAAGAAATTACTATAATAAAAAAATATTCTAAAGAAATTACTATAATAAAAAAATATTCTAAAGAAAATATTGTAAAGAAATTACTATAATAAAAAAATATTCTAAAGAAAATATTGTAAAGAAATTATTATAATAAAAAAATATTCTAAAGAAAATATTGTAAAGAAATTATTATAATAAGAAAATATTGTAAAGAAAATATTGTAAAGAAATTATTATAATAAGAAATATTCTAAAGAAATTACTATAATAAGAAAATATTCTAAAGAAAATATTCTAAAGAAATTATTATAATAACAAAATAAAAGGATCGAGATTGTAAAACTCGATATTGTCGCAACAAAAAGATACGACAAAAAGAAATGAACTACTAAACGTAACATTAGAGAAGTCTCGAGTATGCTTTTGTACAATCTACTATAAAAAAAAACATTTTAATTAAACGCTAGGATGGAATATTAAATATCTAACTGGACATAAAATTGGTAGGCAACCATTAACGTTGATTGATTTAAGTCACGCAATGGCTCGAGACTTTTCGAGCAATATTGTATTCGTGTAATCCGATATCTCGAACCAAGGAAACGTCCATCTATTGTGTTAGCAACTAAGTAATTGTCGATTTCAGTTATAGACGTCTCTCACTCGCATTTTTATGATATCCATAAATGTTATGATCTTCTTCTTCTTATATATGTAAGCTGCCATCCTTACCTAGCTTTACAAGTTCATTGCGTAGATATTTTCTTCAAGTTCTTTTTTTTTTATCTCAATATTAATATGAAGTGCAAAAAAGAACATTTTCGCCATATTCTGCTTTATTATTTTCGTAAAGGAAAGAACGCAGTGCAAACCGCCAAAAAGATACATGATGTGTATGGTGATGTTAACTATTGTTAAATATTGCTGAAATATTAACAAGAACTTATACTACTTAATATTGATATATGGCAATATAATTTATTGCTAAATAGTGCAGAAATATTAGCAATAACTTATATTACTATTGATATGTGATAAATACTGATATGTGGCAATAATTTCTGTTGCTAAATATTGCAAAAATATTGCTACCTTTGCAATAATTTTGATTACTCACTTCTTCTAGCAATAGAAAATTCCCAGTCTCAAAGATTACTATTTTAGCAATAGTTTCTACTGCCAAATTCTTCTACCAATAAAAAATTTCCAATTTTAAAGACTGTTATCTTAATAAAAGCTCTATTACTAACTTTTCCTAGCAATAGAAGATTTCGTACCTCAGAGATTGCTGTCTAATTGTTGTAAAAAGTTTTTGTTGCTAACCTCTAGAAATAGAAAATTCCATATCTTAAAAATTTCTATGTTAGCAGTAGTTTCTGTTGCTAACTTTTCCTAGCAAGAGAAAATTTAATATCTGAAAATTGCTATGTTAACAGTGGTTTCTGTTATTAACTTCTCCTAGAAATAGAAAATTCCATATCTCAAAGATTGCTATTTTAGCAATAGTTTCTATTTCTAACTTTTTCTAGCAATAGAAAATTCCATATCTCAAAGATTGCTATCTTAGCTGTAGTTTCTATTGATAACATTCCCTAGCAATAGAAAATTCCATATCTCAAAGATTTCTATCTCTGAAAGATTGCTATCTTAATAAAAGCTCTATTACTAACTTTTCCTAGCAATAGAAAATTTCATACCTCAGAGATTGCTGTCTAATTTGCTGTAAAAAGTTTCTATTACTAACTTCTAGAAATAGAAAATTCCATATTTCAAAAATTTCTACTTCTTCAAAATTGCTATATTAACAGTAGTTTCTGTTACTAATTTCTCCTAAAAGTAGAAAATTCCATATCTTAAAGATTGCTATCTTAGCAAAAGTTTTCTATTGCTAACTTTTCCTACCAATAGAAAATTTTATATCTCAAAGATTGCTATCTTAGCTATAGTTTCTATTGATAACATTCCCTAGCAATAGAAAATTCCATATCTCAAAGATTTCTATCTCTAAAAGATTGCTATCTTAGCTATAGTTTCTATTGATAACATTCCCTAGCAATAGAAAATTCCATATCTCAAAGATTTCTATCTCTGAAAGATTGCTATCTTAATAAAAGCTCTATTACTAACTTTTCCTAGCAATAGAAAATTCCATATCTCAAAGATTTCCATCTCAGCAAAATTTTCTATTGCTAACTTTTCCTAGCAATAGAAAATTCCATATCTCAAAAATTTCTATCTCAGCAAAATTTTCTATTGCTAACTTTTCCTAGCAATAGAAAATTTCATACCTCAGAGATTGCTGTCTAATTTGCTGTAAAAAGTTTCTGTTACTAACTTTTAGAAGTAGAAAATTCTATATCTCAAAGATTGCTATGTTAGCAGTAGTTTCTGTTGCTAACTTTTCCTAGCAATAGAAAATATCATACCTCAAATATTGCTATCTTAACAAAAGTTTCTATTACTAACTTCTAGAAATAGAAAATTCCATATCTCAAAGATTTCTATCTCTTAAAGATTGCTATGTTTACAGTAGCTTCTGTTACTAACTTCTCCTAAAAGTAGAAAATTCCATATCTTAAAGGTTGCTATCTTAACAAAAGTTTCTATTGCTAACATTCCCTAGCAATAGAAAATTCCAAATCTCAAAGATTTCTATCTCTTAAAGATTGCTATGTTAACAATAGTTTCTGTTACTAATTTCTCCTAAAAGTAGAAAATTCCATATCTGAAAGATTGCTATCTTAGCTATAGTTTCTATTGCTAACTTTTCCTACCAATAGAAAGTTTTATATCTCAAAGATTGCTATCTTAGGAAAAGTTTCTATTACTAACTTCTGGAAATAGAAAATTTCATACCTCAAAGATTGCTATCTCAGCAAAAGTTTCTATTACTAACTTCTAGAAATAGAAAATTCCGTATCTCAGAGATTGCTGCCTTAGCAGTGTTTCTATTGCTAACTTCTTTTAACAGTAAATAATTCCAATCTCAACGATTGCTATCTGAACAATAGTTTTTATTACTAACTTCTGCTAGCAATAAAAAATTGCCAGTCTCAAAGATTGCTATCTTAGCTATAGTTTCTTAGTTAAAGTTTTATATTTAAATTGACAGCAAAATCTTCTTTTGATGGATATTTGCTTCTTAAGTGCTTTACGATGGCTCATTATATAAATAATAAGAGGAATCAAACGAAATCAGACCATTAGTATTTATTTAATGGTGCTAATTAATCACCAAGCTGTACATTAAAACATTTGCTTGTTGTGCACAATTGTTTTGCAAATGAAAAATGGCAGAGTCCCATAAAAACTGGACCAACTGGAGAGACATCTGTAACTGAAATCAGCGATTATTTAGTTGCCAACCCAGTATATTATGATACGTTTAACATCCAAAGTATACCCATTCGTCGAGAATATTGCGTAAACTCGTTAAAGAGACAGGAATTGCAGGTCGAAATTCGTAGGAGTTAAATGGTCTCGTAAAAATGCTACGTCGACTCGAAACTAGTTCTACATTTTTTCACTTGAGCTCACGAAAGGTGTACCACTACTTACGTCACTGTTCAGGCCTAGAAAATTAATGAGAGAAAGTGGAATTTTTCTTCTGCGCTGTTAATTTATTCCTCGTACTCACGCCCTTGGAAATACTCGCGGTGAATCGATGATTGCATTGTGCCATCGATGATGCGTCGAGCAATGTATTCTTTAATTGATCAATCTATTACCTGGGACTCGTTGAAATTTAAATTAAAAAATTGATGAAAGCTAAATTTAAATTTAGTGAATGTCAACGAATTGAAATTTGAATTTAATTAATTTCAACGAACCTAAATTTAAATTTAAAGAATGTCAACAAATTTAAATTTAAATTTAATAAATTTCAAGGAATTTAAATTTAAATTTAATTAGTTTAAGAAAATTTAAATTTAGTAAATTTCAACGAATTTAAATTTAAATTTAATTAGTTTAAGAAAATTTAAATTTAACTAATTTAAGAAAACCTAAATTTAAATTTTTTAAAATTATAATTGAATTTCAAGGAATTCAAATTTAAATTTAGTAAATTTTAATGAATTTAAATTTAAATTTAATAAATTTCAAGGAATTTAAATTTAAATTTAGTAAATTTCAACGAATTTAAATTTAAATTTAATTAATTTAAGAAAATTTAAATTTAACTAATTTAAGAAAATCTAAATTAAAATTTTTTAAAATTAAAATTGAATTTCCAGGAATTAAAATTTTAATTTAGTATATTTCAAGGAATTAAAATTTAAATTTAGTAAATTTCAAGCAATTAAAATTTAAATTTAGTAAATTTCAAGGAATTAAAATTTAAATTTAGTAAAATTCAATGAATTTAAATTTAAATTTAATAAATTTCAATGAATTTAAATTTAAATTTAGTAAATTTCAACGAACTTAAATTTAAATTTAATAAATTTCAAGGAATTAAAATTAAAATTTAATAAATTTCAATGAATTTAAATTTAAATTTAGTAAATTTCAAGGAATTAAAATTTAAATTTAGTAAATTTCAACGAACATAAATTTAAATTTAGTAAATTTCAACGAACTTAAATTTAAATTTAATAAATTTCAAGGAATTAAAATTAAAATTTAATAAATTTCAATGAATTAAAATTTAAATTTAGTAAATTTCAACGAACATAAATTTAAATTTAGTAAATTTCAACGAATTTAAATTCAAATTTAGTAAATCTTAACGAATTTCTGTACTCAGAAAACTCAGAAGAACTGAGAACAGGAAATCGTGGCTCGTTTGGGTGAAAGGTTTATGCATCTCTTGCTTTAGTAAAAAAATGCAACTTAACATGGATAAGCGCTATAAAAATAAAAAATAGTAAGAAATTATGTAGAAAATTAAAAAAATATTCAGAGACGTTTTCTTTTCGAAGAATCTTGGTAAAAAGCGTACCATGCAAAATATCTTGCTTACTTTTCGATTGTACTATCAATTACGGATCACCCTGTATATTTGTATATAATATAGCTTGGTAACTGTGGCCATTGTTAATATTTTGCTATTTTAATATTACTGTTTTATTATTGCTATTTTAGCAAGATCATTCAGTGTCTTTTTTCTATTTCAAATCTCACTATTACTATTTTTACTATTTTAATATTACTATTTTAGCAATAGTTTCTATTTTCTATTTCAACTATTGCTATTATTATTTCAATATTACTATTTTAGCAATAGTTCCTGTTTTCTATTTTAAATATTGCTATTATTATAACAATATTACTATTTTAGCAATAGTTTCTATTTTCTATTTTAAATATTGCTATTATTATTTCAGTATTACTATTTTAGCAATAGTTTCTATTTTCTATTTTATATATTCCTATTACATTTCAATATTACTATTTTAGCAATAGTTTCTATTTTCTATTTTATATATTCCTATTATATTTCAATATTACTATTTTAGCAATAGTTTTTATTTTCTATTTCAACTACTGCTATTATCATTTCAATATTACTATTACCATTTTTATCATTTTAAAATCGTTATTTCATTATTACTATTTTAGAAATAGTTTTTATCTTCTATTTTAAATATTACTATTACTATTTTTACCATTTTAATATCACTATTTTGTTATTACTATTTTAGAAATAGTTTTTATCCCTTATTTTAAATATTACTATTACTATTTTTACCATTTTAATATCACTATTTTGTTATTACTATTTTAGAAATAATTTTTATTTTCTATTTAAAATATCACTATTACTATTTTTACTATTTTAATTTTACTATTTTAGCAATAGTTTCTATTTTCTATTTAAAATATTACCATTACTATTTTTACTATTTTAATTCTACTGTTTTGTTATTACTATTTTAGCAATAATTTCTATTACTGTGGCCATTTTCATTGAGTTATTTATTAATTATCTCACTTTGAAGACAGAGGACAGAGGAAGTTATTTTCCTCTAAATTAAATTTTTCAAGAAATAAGTTAAACTTTTAAAGGACTAAGTTGCACTTTTCTAAGTTGAATTTTAGAAGAACTAAGTTAAACTGTACCAAGTTGAAGTTTTGAAGAATTAAATTAAACTGTTCTAAGTTGAATTTTTGAAGAACTAAGTTACACTTTTTTAGATTAAATTTTTGAAAAATCAAGTTAAACTGTTCTAAGTTGAATTTTTGAAGAATTATATTAAACTGTTCTAAGTTGAATGTTTGAAGAACTAAGTTCTATTTTTTTTAAGTTCAATTTTTAAAGAATTAAGTTATACTTTATTAAGCTAAATTTTTAAAAATCTAAGTTAATCCTGTTAAGTAAAATTTTTAAATTCAAAAGTTACTTGATAAAAATTAATTTGTCCTTTGAATTTTCGTCGATGAAACAAAGTACAACGTATAAGCCTGCAATGAGAAACATATAGAATGCAAAGAATAATGTAAGATACAGAATGAGAGAAAAAATGAAATGAATAAAGTACTGTTCTCTGTTGAATTAAATGAGAACCATATGCTCGTTAGAAACGCCATCTACTGGTCACAAAACATTTGCCATTAAATGCGAGACCAGTAGAAAACAAAAAGACTAAACTAAACTTATTCTAAAAGCATATTTCAAATCAACTAAGTATAGTTCGTGTTTGCACGCATAGTAATCTATTCTAATACTATTATTCTATTACATATCTGTAATTGCACCAATCCAAATATTCAAGCGACATTTAATCGAGGCACTAAGTGGAATTAAGTGGAAGTTTCAGAAAATCGCGTACCATTTTTTAATGCGTAACTACATATATTTATAGAATTATTGTTCATTTTTTAAATCTTACTGTCGAACTTTTATAATTCCCACAGAAATTCATGTAAATTGAACGTATCTACACTCAAAAGCAATTAAATCGACTCGACCTTTAAGTACACGCGTGTAAAGTAACTTTTTTCAAAAATAATGCTGCCAATGGACGAAAAACGTGTTAGTTTTTAATGATCAGGTATTTAACTTTAAATTGATACCAACATCGTCAAAATTGGTCCTGTATTTTTTCAATTATGCAACCTGAAACGATGTTTTTATGAAATTAGAAACTATTAAATTGATACTAAATTGAACATATCTACACTCAAAGGCAACTAAATCGACTCGATCTTTAAGTACACGCGTATAAAGTAACTTTTTTCAAAAATAGTGCAGCCAATGGACGAAAAACGTGTTAGTTTTTAATGACCAGATATTTTGCTTTAAATTGATACCAACATCGTCAAAATTGGTCCTGTATTTTTTAAATTATGTAACCTGAAACGATGTTTTTATGAAACTAGAAACTACAAATTTGAGTTTAACACTGAAAATTTATTTAACTTCAATACTTGGCGTTAAAATAATGTAAAAAGTGGTCGAAATTAACAAAATTAAATAAATTTGCAATGTTAAATGCAAATTTTTCGTTTTATCCACTCTATTAGTATTATTTTATTAAATATCTATGATCCAAATATTCAAGCTACATTTAATCGAGGCACTATGTGGAATTAAGTAGAAGTTTCAGAAAAAATCGTAACATTTTTTTAATATGTAACTACACATATTTATACAATTATTGTTCATTTTTTAAATCTTACTGTAGAAAAAAGGAACTAAATCGACTCGACATTCAAGTACACGCGGGTAAAGTAACTTTTTTCAAAAATAGTGCAGCCAATGAACGAAAAACGTGTTAGTTTTTAATGATCAGGTATTTAACTTTAAATTGATACCAACATCATCAAAATTGGTCTTGTATTTTTTAAATTATATAACCTGAAACGATGTTTTTATGAAACTAGAAACTAAAAATTCGAGTCTAACACTGAAAATTTATTTAACTTCAATACTTGGCGTTAAAATAATGCAAAAAGTGGTCGAAATTAACGAAATTAAATAAATTTGCAATGTTAAATGCAAATTTTTCGTTTTATCCACTCTATTAGTATTATTTTATTAAATATCCGTGATCCAAACATTCAAGCGACATTTAATCGAGGCACTAAGTGGAATTAAGTAGAAGTTCCAGAAAATCGCATACCATTTTTCAAATTATGTAACCTGAAACGATGTTTTTATAAAACTAGAAACCAAAAATTCGAGTCTAACACTGAAAATTTATTTAATTTATTACACTTCAATACTTGGTGTTAAAATTTATGCGTTAAAAGTGGTCGTAATTAACGAAATTAAATAAATTTTCAATGTTAGATGCAAATTTTTCGTTTTATCTATTTAATTACTATTATTTAAATATTTTTTTAAATTTATTAAATATCTGTGATCCAAATATTCAAGTGACATTTAATCGAGGCACTAAGTGGAATTAAGTAGGAGTTCCAGAAAATCGCATACCATTTTTCAAATTATGTAACCTGAAACGATGTTTTTATAAAACTAGAAACCAAAAATTCGAGTCTAACACTGAAAATTTATTTAATTTATTACACTTCAATACTTGGTGTTAAAATTTGTGCGTTAAAAGTGATCGTAATGAACGAAATTAAATAAATTTTCAATGTTAAATGCAAATTTTTCGTTTTATCTATTCAATTACTATTATTTAAATATTTTTTTAAATTTATTAAATATTTGTGATGCAAACATTCAAGCGACATTTAATTAAGGCCATAAGTGGAATTAAGTGGAAGTTTCAGAGAATCGCATACCATTTTTTAATGCGTAACTACATATATTTAAACAATTATTGTTCATTTTTTAAATCTTACTGTCGAACTTTTATAATTTCCACAGAAAATCATGTAAATTGAACATATCTACATTCAAAAGCAACTAAATCGACTCGACCTTTAAGTACACGCGTGTAAAGTAACTTTTTTCAAAAATAGTGCAGCCAATGGACGAAAAACGTGTTAGTTTTTAATGACCAGATATTTTGCTTTAAATTGATACCAACATCATCAAAATTGGCCCTGTATTTTTTAAATTATGTAACCTGAAACGATGTTTTTATAAAACTAGAGACTACAAATTTGAGTTTAACACTGAAAATTTATTTAACTTCAATACTTGGCGTTAAAATAATGCAAAAAGTGGTCGAAATTAACGAAATTAAATAAATTTGCAATGTTAAATGCAAATTTTTCGTTTTATCTATTCTATTAGTATTATTTTATCAAATATCTGTGATCCAAACATTCAAGCGACATTTAATCGAGGCACTAAGTGGAATTAAGTAGAAGTTCCAGAAAATCGCATACCATTTTTCAAATTATGTAACCTGAAACGATGTTTTTATAAAACTAGAAACTACAAATTTGAGTCTAACACTGAAAATTTATTTAATTTATTACACTTCAATACTTGGTGTTAAAATTTATGCGTTAAAAGTGGTCGTAATTAACGAAATTAAATAAATTTTCAATGTTAAATGCAAATTTTTCGTTTTATCTATTCAATTACTATTATTTAAATATTTTTTTAAATTTATTAAATATTTGTGATGCAAACATTCAAGCGACATTTAATTAAGGCCATAAGTGGAATTAAGTGGAAGTTTCAGAAAATCGCATACCATTTTTTAATGCGTAACTACATATATTTATATAATTATTGTTCATTTTTCAAATCTTACTGTCGAACTTTTACAATTCCCACAGAAATTCATGTAAATTGAACATATCTACAATCAAGAGCAACTAAATCGACTCGACCTTTAAGTACACGCGTGTAAAGTAACTTTTTTCAAAAATTGTGCAGCCAATGGACGAAAAACGTGTTAGTTTTTAATGACCAGGTATTTTGCTTTAAATTGATACCAACATCATCAAAATTGGTTCTGTATTTTTTAAATTATGTAACCTGAAACGATGTTTTTATGAAACTAGAAACTATTAAATTGATACTAAATTGAACATATCTACATTCAAAAGCAACTAAATCGACTCGACCTTTAAGTACACGCGTGTAAAGTAACTTTTTTCAAAAATAGTGCAGCCAATAGACGAAAAACGTGTTAGTTTTTAATGATCAGGTACTTAACTTTAAATTGATACCAACATCGTCAAAATTGGTCCTGTATTTTTTAAATTATGTGACCTGAAACGATGTTTTTATGAAACTAGAAACTACAAATTTGAGTTTAACACTGAAAATTTATTTAACTTCAATACTTGGCGTTAAAATAATGCAAAAAGTGGTCGAAATTAACGAAATTAAATAAATTTGCAATGTTAAATGCAAATTTTTCGTTTTATCTATTCTATTAGTATTATTTTATTAAATATCTGTGATCCAAATATTCAAGCAACATTTAATCGAGGCACTAAGTGGAATTAAGTAGAAGTTCCAGAAAATCGCATACCATTTTTCAAATTATGTAACCTGAAACGATGTTTTTATAAAACTAGAAACCAAAAATTCGAGTCTAACACTGAAAATTTATTTAATTTATTACACTTCAATACTTGGTGTTAAAATTTGTGCGTTAAAAGTGGTCGTAATGAACGAAATTAAATAAATTTTCAATGTTAAATGCAAATTTTTCGTTTTATCTATTCAATTACTATTATTTAAATATTTTTTTAAATTTATTAAATATTTGTGATGCAAACATTCAAGCGACATTTAATTAAGGCCATAAGTGGAATTAAGTGGAAGTTTCAGAAAATCGCATACCATTTTTTAATGCGTAACTACATATATTTATATAATTATTGTTCATTTTTCAAATCTTACTGTCGAACTTTTACAATTCCCACAGAAATTCATGTAAATTGAACATATCTACAATCAAGAGCAACTAAATCGACTCGACCTTTAAGTACACGCGTGTAAAGTAACTTTTTTCAAAAATTGTGCAGCCAATGGACGAAAAACGTGTTAGTTTTTAATGACCAGGTATTTTGCTTTAAATTGATACCAACATCGTCAAAATTGGTCCTGTATTTTTTAAATTATGTAACCTAAATTCCCATAAAGAGAAACTAAAATATTCTTTTGAAAACGATGTTTTTATGAAACTAAAGGCCAAAAATTTGAGTTTAACATTGAAAATTTATTTAATTTATTACATTTCAATACTTGGTTCTAAAATTTGTGCGTTAAAAGTGGTCGTAATTAACGAAATTAAATAAATTTGCAATGTTAAATGCAAATTTTTCATTTTATCTATTCTATTAGTATTATTTAATTAAATATCTGTGATTCAAGTATTCAAGCGACATTTAATGAGGACGCAAAGTGGCATTTTGAGTGTAAATTGCAGAAAATCGCGGCCTGGGCTGGGAAATAAAAAGAAAAAGGAAAGAAAGGGGAGAAATTCTTCCGTCTTTTCGCGAGTTTCACTGCTCACCGCGATTCGAGAAGAGAAATGACGAAATGCCAGCGGAAACGCCGCCGTGATAGACTCAACGACGCTTTCTATACTTCCTTTCTCTGCGTCTCACGCGCGCTACACTTTTCCTGTCCTAGTATACGTCGACAATCGCGGCTAAGTGTGTTGACGATCATCTTTTGCCTTCTGCTTTCGTAATCGAACGATTCGCAGAGGACTTAAAGTGTTCGCCTAACGATCGAACCGATTTTTCGTTCCAGAACAACCACGCGTGAATGATCCCATGGTTTGTCACGATGCAGTCGACGCTAACGCTGAATTGTAAGTAGATTGTTTGTTTTTACGACCCATTTTTTGCTAATAATTTATACTCTTATACAAATATTATTGTAATTAAGTTCGAAAATATAATATTCGTTTTTGAATTTTTTCTGCTTAAAATTTATAACGTTTATAAAAATATAGCTGTAATTAAGAACGAATATATGATGTTCGTTTCTGAATTTTTTTTTGCTAAAAATTTAACTCATAAACTCTCATAAAACTCTTATAAAAATATAGCTGTAATTAAGATCGAAAAAATAATATTCGTTTCTGAATTTCTTTTTGCTGAAAATTTATACTCTTATAAAAATATTACTGTATTAAAATATTCGTTTCTGAATTTTTTTCTGCTGAAAATCTATACTTTTATAAAAATATATTTGTAATTAACTTCGAACATGTGATATTTGTTTCTGAATTTTTTCTGCTGAAAATTTATACTCTTATAAAAATATTACTGTAATTAAGATATTCGTTTCTGAATTTTTTATGCTGAAAATTTACACTCTTAAAAAAACATAGCTGTAATTAAGATGATCGATCATATAATATTGGTTTCTCAATTTTCTCTGCAGAAAATTTAAAACTTTTATAAAAATATTACTGCAATTAAGATATTCGGTTCTGAATTTTTTCTACTGAAAATTTATACTCTTATAAAAATATTACTATAATTAAGATTGATCATATAATATTCGTCTCTGAATTTTTTCTGATGAAAATTTAAAACTCTTATAAAAATATTACTGTAATTAAGATATTCGTTTCTGAATTTTTTTTGCTGAAAATTTATACTCTTATAAAAATATTACTGTAATTAAGATATTCGTTTCTGAATTTTTTATGCTGAAAATTTATACTTTTATAAAAATATTACTGTAATTAAATTTGAACATATAATATTCGTTTCTGAATTTTTTCTACTAAAAGTTTATACTTTTATAAAAATATTACTGTAATTAAATTTGAACATATAATATTCGTTTCTGAATTTTTTCTGCTAAAAGTTTATGCTCTTATAAAAATATTACTGTAATTAAGTTCGAACATATAATATTCGTTTCTGAATTTTTTCTGCCAAAAATTTAAAACTCTTATAAAAATATAGTTGTAATTAAAATCGAACATATGATATTCATTTCTGAATTTTTTATGCTGAAAATTTATGCTCTTATAAAAATATTACTGTAATTAAGTTCGAACATATAATATTCGTTTCTGAATTTTTTCTGCCAAAAATTTAAAACTCTTATAAAAATATAGTTGTAATTAAAATCGAACATATGATATTCATTTCTGAATTTTTTATGCTGAAAATTTAAAGCTCTTATAAAAATATAGCTGTAATTAAGATCGACCATATAATATTGGTTTCTGAATTTTTTCTACTAAAAATTTATGCTCTTGCAAAGATATTACTGTAATTAAGTTTGAACATATAATATTCGTTTCTGAATTTTTCTACTGAAAATTTATACTCTTATATTTAAGCTTGCGTTTCTATTGCTTAAGAAGGAGCTGTGGTGAACTTTAAGGGTTGTATAAACAAGGACAGAGTTAAACTTTAGAAATCAATTAATAAAAGAAACTAAGGTAAACTTTTCTAAGTTAAATTTTTAAAGAACCAAGTTACACTTTATTAAGTTACATTTTTAAAGCACTAAGTTAAATTGTTCTAAGTTGAATTCCTGAAGAACTAAGTTACTTTTTTCTAAGTTGAATTTTTCAAGAAATAAGTTAATTTTTTTTAAGTTAAATGTTTGAAGAACTAAGTTACAATTTTT